>NC_056062.1:31049015-31352045 GCF_016772045.2 Ovis aries | reverse complement strand
GGATGCTACATTTGGAGTAGGTGCTGTTTCTCTCCACAGAATAGACCACTGGCTGACTCTGCCTTGGGTCACAGAAAACCTGCAAGCCGTGTGCACCAAAGAAAAGTCAGACTCCTTGGGAGAAATTATCTTTTCCAGATTGTACAAACTTTGGAGAGCTGAGCTTAGTCAGGTTAATGCAGTTTAACGCAAAGGCAACGTAGGAGGGGAAAGAAAGCAAAACTAATGACGGTCTGTCTTTGATCTCTGCTAATCAAGGCATTTCATGAGGTACTTTATAATCATGTAGTGCTCAGGTCCTAATGAAAATGGTTTAAGTATGATTTTACTGGAGAGATCTAAGAACAGCCATCTAGGGAAGCAAGCCAGATATTAGGTAACTCAAGACCACTCAGGAAATCAAAACAAAGTTATAGCTCCATTAGCCAAGTGTAATGTTTTTGGAGGGAAGGCAAAGGGCCCCAGGTAGCCAGAAATTTTCCCTGCCTTCATTTTCTCTGGGGAGAATATCAAATATATTGCACATTCTGGGGCATCTTAATCCCTATTCTTAACCCTTATTCAGGCAGGGCTACAAGGCTTTTACCACCTTTGTACACTAACACTTAGCCGTTTATCTTACAATAATTTGTCTTTCCACCCTTGGCAGAGTCTGACTTGCCATATGGACACTTCATTGAGTGTACATGTTCTGGAAGGAAGGAAATGTCTCTTGGGATGGGTCTGATGGAAAACAAGGATGTCCAGTGAATTACTCTACATTTCAATAGCACTTCGTATTTGGAGAGGGCTTTATCATACTGTTTTATTAGTGATTGCCTACAACAACGCAATGAGGGAGGTGGCAATGTTTTCACCATGCAAACAAAATTGAGGCAACTGCAGGCTAATTTCTTCCAGCCCACACAAGGATTAGAAATTCCATACCCAAGGTTACTGTTTTCAGAGCTTCACTTGTCTCAGGTTCTCTGAGATAGCGGCTCTGATGATCCAATTCCAAACTAAAGTTGAATAACATAAGGTGGCCTTCTGAATATCCATGCTACATGTAAATTTTGTATGACATGCAATAAATACATCATCACAGAAAGACTGGGCTTCCCAGGTGGTTCAGTGGTAAAGAATCTTCCTGCCAATGCAGGAAATGTAGGTTCTATCCCTGGGTCGAGAAGATCTCCTGGAGAAGGAAATGGTAATTCACTCCAGTGTTCTTGCCTGGGAAATCCCATGGACAAAGAAGTCTGATGGGCTACAGTCTATGGGGTTGCAAAAGAGTAGGACACGACTTAGTGACTAAAAAACAACAACACGTAAAGACCATAAGAGTGGTTTGCCACTTTCTTCTTTAAAAAAAAAAAAAAAAATTATTTATTTATTTGGCTATGACACTCAAGAGTCTCTAGTTGTGGTATAGCTGCTTCACAGCACGTGGGATCTTAGTTCTCCAACCAGGGATCGAACCTGGCTCCCCTGCATTGCCCAGTGAATTCTTAACCTCTGGATCACCAGGGAAGTTCTGGTGCTTTCTTCTTTATTTACTCAATCTCACATTTTTCTCATTCTTCCAGTTGATCTTCAGTTATTCTTCTCTTAACGCTCTCTTTTCCATTGCACTGGCAGCTGTAAGCATCCCCAAGGGTCTAGTTCCTTTTTTATGTTACTACTCTTTTCCAGCTTCAAATAACACCATAATATTAATAAATCCAAAATTACTGAATTGCTCTCTCGCTTCCAAATTCTTTCATCCATTTGTTGAATCAACACATATTCCTTCTATCAACCCCATGCTAAGGACACAGGACAAAGTTAATTAAAACTCAGTGCTGTAACAAAGGAAACTATAAGCAAGGTGAAAAGACAGCCTTCAGAATGGGAGAAAATAATAGCAAATGAAGCAACTGACAAACAACTAATCTCAAAAATATACAAGCAACTTATGCAGCTCAAGTCCAGAAAAATAAATGACCCAATCAAATAATGGGCCAAAGAACTAAATAGACATTTCTCCAAAGAAGACATACAGATGGCTAACAAACACATGAAAAGATGCTCAACATCACTCATCATCAGAGAAATGCAAATCAAAACCACAATGAGGTACCATTTCACACCAGTCAGAATGGCTGTGATCCAAAAGTCTACAAGCAATAAATGCTGGAGAGGGTGTGGAGAAAAGGGAACCCTCCTACACTGTTGGTGGGAATGCAAACTAGTACAGCCACTATGGAGAACAGTGTGGAGATTCCTTAAAAAATTGCAAATAGAACTGCCTTATGACCCAGCAATCCCACTTCTGGGCATACACACCGAGGAAACCAGAATTGAAAGAGACACATGTACCCCAATGTTCATCGCAGCACTGTTTATAATAGCCAGGACATGGAGACAACCTAGATGTCCATCAGCAGATGAATGGATAAGAAAGCTGTGGTACATATACACAATGGAGTATTACTCAGCCATTAAAAAGAATACATTTGAATCAGTTCTAATGAGGTGGATGAAACTGGAGCCTATTATACAGAGTGAAGTAAATGGGCTTCCCTGATGGCTCAGAGGTTAAAGCATCTGCCTGCAATGCGGGAGACCTGGGTTCGATCCCTGGGTCAGGAAGATCCCCTGGAGAAGGAAATGGCAACCCACTCCAGTATTCTTGCCTGGAGAATCCCATGGATAGAGGAGCTTGGTGGGGAAGCCCCAGAGTGAAGTAAGCCAGAAAGAAAAACATCAATACAGTATACTAACATATATATATGGAATTTAGAAAGATGGTAATGATAACCCCCTGTATGCGAGACAGCAAAAGAGACACAGATGTATAGAACGGAATTTTAGACTGTGGAAGAGGGAGAGGGTGGGATGATTAGGGAGAATGGCATTGAAACATGTATACTATCAGGTAAGAAATGAATCGCCAGTCTATGTTCGATACAGGATACAGGATGCTTGGGGCTGGTGCACGGGGATGATTCAGAGAGATGATATGGGGTGGGAGGTGGGAGGGGGATTCAGGATTGGGAACTCATGTACACACGTGGCTGATTCATGTCAACGTATGGCAAAACCAATACAGTATTGTAAAGCAAAATAAAGTAAAAATAAAAATTAAAAAAAAAACAACTCAGTGCTGCCATTCATATAAGTCACAAGCTATCGGCATATGGCCACATAGAGAGACTCCAATATTCTGTGATTTAATATTGTAATGACCTTGGCATTTGTAGGACAGAGAAGCATCTTGTCCTGCCTAGGGGTGGGGAGTTATGGAAGGAGTCCTACAGGAAATATATTTGTTTCTAATTCTCAGTCCCAATTTATCATACAATTGTTCATATATCCAGTGATTAATAATTGAGTGGTGGGATTTCCCTGGAGGTCTAGTGATTAAGACTTCGCCTTCCATTGCAGGAGGTGCAGGTTGATCCCTGGTCAAGGAACTAAGATTCCTCCTGCCTTGTGGTCAAAAACATAAAAACAGAAGTAATAGTGTAACAAATTCAATAAAGACTATAAAAATTGGTCCACATCAATAAAATAAAATAATTAGTGGTTACTGTGTTAAGTCCAGAGTGTGAATACAAATCATTACATAAGACACTTACCTGTGACCTCAAGGATTTTGTTGTATAGTCGAGAAGAATGGAACTTTTAACAAAACTAGGAGGTTTCCCCATCATATTAATATTTCTCTTTATTTATACAGTTAACCAGTTTTTATCACTCATCTTCAATGTTTGTTTTTACTTTTTATGGTTCCAGTAGAAAATAAAAATTTTGTTTTTTTTTTTATTTTTGAATTAGATGATAACTGCTTTACACTGTTGTATTGGTTTCTGCTCTATAGCAATGCAAATCAATCATTTTATATATATATATATATCCCTCCCTCTTCAGCCTTCCTCTCACCTCCCATCCCAACCCTCTAGGTCGTCAGAGTGACAGGCTGGGCTCCCTGTGAAAACCAGTTTTTAGAAAGATAACTTCCTTAATGGAAAATTCTGTGTCTACCAGTAATTTACCGTGTAGCTAGATGAAAGAAAACTTTAGAGGCTCTTTGAATTTATCTGTTTCCCAAATGAGAATTATTAATGGTATTGTTAAAATGGGAGTGTTGTGATAATTAAATTACAAGGATGCTGTATAAAAAGTATTTTTCAAATGTAGGCTATTTGCCATGCGAATAATGGTTAGATTATTTTTACCTTTAAGTATGATAAAATTATCTTGTCTTAATATTATTTGCAAACACTTAAGTAAAAGTATTCTTGTGAATAAAATATTATAGTGCATAAAAGTATTATTAAGTCTGTTTCAAATAACATAGATTATAAAATGTTTAATAATCGTAGATCTATTTTCATCATATGCTCCAAATAATATGTACAGTGTCAATAACTGTTGAAAGCCCTTGAGAATCAGAGTTTTAATTTTATGAGAAAGTCTCTAAAGTAATCATCAAGTAATATCTCCCATTGCTGCAATAAGATAGTTGGGACTTAATGTGGTTTAGCATATTTCCGAGGGCTACAGAACTAATTAAACATAGATGTGGAATTAGAGCCCACATCTGCTGATTTCTCAGGCATCACACTTTGTCAAATTGGGTTAATTTCTTACTGCAGGCAAATTACTCAGGTTATATTAGGCCAAGGCAAACAAGATCCCATCTGTGTGATATGTGATGCAGAGGGTTTTATTTCTCTGCTGTTCTGCTTTACTTAGCCCCATGTTATACATGAGATGGAGTGGGGAAACATGTTGGCACCGAGAATATGGGACTCTTCTAAGCATGGAAACTTACTTCCCATTATGAGGTCCTAGAAGCTTGGCTCACTTATTCCTAGGACTGAATTCACTGCCATCTCCTAGTCCCACCCCTCACCCCACCCCAACACACACATACACCAAAGGCCTATTTGAAACAATCCTCTGAATGGTCACCTGAAAGATGGAGAAGTAAAGTCGCTCAGTCGTGTCTGACTCTTTGGGACCCCATGGACCATAGCCTACCAGGCTCCTCCATCCATGGGATTTTCCAGGCAAGAGTGTTGGAGTGGGTTGCCATTTCCTTCTCCAGGGGATGTTCCCTGACCCAGGGATCAAACCTGGAACTTCTGCATTGCAGGCAGATGCTTTACTGTCTGAGCTGTAGGCATTTATCTACTGGCTCCCATTTTACATTGGTCAAGGGTTGCCACCCAGGGAGATGCTTCACTCACCCCTCCAAACATGGAAGCAGATAGAGGAGCCACACCATAGCGTCAGGCAGAAAGTGAGAAATATGAGGTGCAGCTGTAGGAGATGTGATCAGGCTACACCTAAAGCAAGCTATTGCTGAAGCCATGGCTAGAGCAGAGAGTACCAGGAAGAGGTGAAGACAAACGTAAGAAGTCAGACCTTCCTCTGTATCTATCGTAGATTCTTGTATGAATACATTAACAAAGTACTCACTATGATCTCAGTTTCTTTTTATAAATACTAATATAATACTGTGTGTATTATACAAATGCACCAATAATACAAATAGTAACATATTGCATACTATGCATTATACATTCTTTTGTGTTTTGTACAGGTTAAATCATTTAATCCTCCCAATAACTTATGATGTAGGCACTAGAACTGTGTCCATTTTGCAGATTACGAAACTCTGAGGCAGAGAGGTTAATTAAGTTACCTAAGTTCACACATCTACTAAGTGATATATCTGGGAGTTAAACTCGAGTTATCTAGCTCCAAAGACCATGCTCAGACTAAAATGCACTAAGCAGTACTTGGGAGGTGAACAAAGAGAGCAGTGCTTCGGTTTCTAAGTTGGCTTAAAATGAGTTACTATGCAAGACCTGCAGGACTCTTATTTTAACAAATGTGAGAAGGTTCAGTGTAATCATTCAGAGCATGAATTTGGGGGTCCAACAGGTGTTAATTCACTTTCTCAGCCTCTTTCTAGCTGTCTTGCACAAGCCACTTAAACTTTCTAAACCTCAATTCTTTGTTCTTCTATAATGGATCATGTTTACTGCATGGGGTTGTTTCGAAAAATATTTTTCAAGGGCCTAGAGTACTCAGTAAGTCCTTAAGAAATAAATGGTAGCCTAAAATTGTATATTTTTATAGAATTTTTATTATTTCACATAGCTCTTCTGCTTTTGAAAGGACTCTTTAAAGAAATGGGAAAGTGCTAGCAGTATGCGGCTCAGAAGGAAGCAGGAAAATTATTTACATACATGCTTTTCAGTTGAAATTTTTTTCAATGTTTTTCCTGCCCTTGGCCAACATAAAAAGTCAACAGTCCTAACACTGAACATGACTGAGTTCTTTCAGAAGAAAAATCCAGAGGCTACAGTGTGTATGAAGCCCTAGATCTGGGTTAGAATCTCAGCTTCATGACTATTAAGCTACTAGGTAATCATTTTTTCTTCTTGATATCATTGATCATTAGTTTTTGCATTTTTGAAGTGAGTGTGGTAAGGAAAAGGGACTTCTCTAGTGGCTCAGGTAAAGAATCTGCCTGCAATGCAGGAGACCTGGGTTCAATCCCTGGGTAGAGAAGATCCCCTGGAGAAGGGAATGGCAACCCACGTCAGTCTTCTTGCCTGGATAATCCCGAGGACAGAGGGGCCTTGCAGGCTACAGTCCATGAGGTCTCAAAAGAGTTGTATACTTCTTAGCAATTAAACAGCAACAACATAATAATAATGCTTACTTAGCAGTGGTGTCCTGACAATCAAAAGATATCATGTAGGTAGGTTGACTGACCCATACTATATACTAAACTAAGCCTGTCTGGTGGGAAAGAAAAAATATGAGACCACAATTCTATACAAAGGAAAAAATTCCTTGCCATGATTTTTTTTTTTCTTTCACTCTTATTTGTCTCCTTATTCTCTCAGGGATACCCTCTGTGATTATACGAGTTAGTCCAAGGAAATGGCAAGTGGCTGAAGGCACAGGGCTAGTCTATGACAGAACGGCTATCATTGGAGTAAGTGCCTTGTGCTTAGTCATGTCTGACTCTATGTGATCCCTTGGACTGGAGCCTGCGAGGTTCCTCTGTCCATGGAATTTTCCAGGCAAGAATACAGCAGTGGTTTGCCATTTCCTCCTCCAGGGGAGCTTGCCGACCCAGGAACTGAACCCATGTCTCCTGCGTCTCTTGTGCTGCAGGCCGATTCTTTCCCCGCTGAGCCGTCGGGGGAGCCCCTTGGTAAATAATGACAATGGATGCAAATTGGTTACGTGTGAGCATACTAAGTCACTTCAGTTGTGTCGTACTCTTTGTGACCCTATGGACTGTGGCCCACCAGTCTCCCCTGTCCATGGGGATTCTCCAGGCGAGGATGCTGGAGTGGGTTGCCATGCCTTCCCTCAGGGCAAATTCATTGGCAGAATACAAGTTTTGAAGAATCATTTTCAATGCATGAAATAGTTGAATTTTTAGGGATGGAGGGTGTTTCAAAACTGTGTTTTATTGGTGGGTGCTGAGAAGGTGATGATGGCGGTAAGAGATGGGTAGTAATAGCCTCTCTGGATAAGAGCTGTACTTGTTATATTCCCAGGAGATTCAGATGGGACACACTTGACCACACAATTGTTGCTTATATTCCATCTTAAAAAAAAAAAAAATGTCAAGCATTCTTGTAGTTTTGATGTCTGGAAATGAAGACAGAGTCATATATAAGACCACAGCTGCAAGCCCCTTGCTTGAGTCTTAGTTTGATATTTTGCCAAGGTCAACATTGCTCAGATGCCTGATTGCCCCTCAGGAGGTGATTGGATTCGAAGAACAGCCTCTGGTTCACGTGTGCGTGCATGCCTGCTAAGTCGCTTCAGTCTTTTCTGACTCTTTGCGATGCGATCGACTGTAGCCCGTCAGGCTTCTCCGTCCATGGGATTCTCCAGACAAGAATACTGGAGGGGGTTGCCATTTCCTTCTCCAGGGGATATTCCTGATCCAGGGATAGAACCCGCCTCCTGCATCTCCTGCATTGGCAGGTGGGTTCTTTACCACTAATGCCACCTGGGTTCATAAAAAAGAAAACTGAAGTTGCTCAGTCGTGTTGGACTCTTTGCGACCCCATGCACTGCAGCCCACCAGGCTCCTCTGTTCATGGACTTTTTCAAGCAAGAGTACTGGAGTGGGTTTCCATTTCCTTCTCCAGGGGGTCTTCCCAACCCAGGGATCAAATCTGGGTCTCCCGCATTGCAGGCAGACGCTTTACCATTTGAGCCACCAGGGAAGCCCCCTGGGCTCATGGTACATCATTAATGTGATATCATAGGTGAGATATCCTGGCATACCTCATTGTCTAAATCCACTTGATACTTGGTGTAGATTGGTTTTGGGATTTGGAAATAAAGTGGTGATATTAATAGAAATAACGTATATTTTACAAATCAGGACAAAAGATCACTCCCTAGTATTTTCTGGGAAAGCCCTGGTGGGGGTTCTCATCATTGCTTATAATCTTCCCATGACTCATGTTCTTCCATGGTAGCACCACCTTCCCCTGACCTCTGCCCAACCTACCAATGAAGCTATGACTTTAGGAGAGTATGAGGTACTACCTCATACTTCTGAGAAATGCTGTTAGCTCTATCAAGAATACTATTTCCCAGCTCTTCCAAAATTTTGACATCCTAGAGATTTCAGAATTATGCTCTGTTCCTTTAAGGTTTCTTAGGACTGGAAAAATGTTTTCTGCAGAAAAGGGGTAAATGCCTTTCTCTCCAACCCAGAGAGAAGTATCTCCAGGATATTATGAGGGACCCTAGCAATATGTTCACATGATTCTATGATTTATAATAGTGGCAGGATAGATTTAAACTGCAATTAGTTAAGACTGCTTTCTCTTTTTTCTACCCTTCTGTCATATATATTCTTGTACCTCGTAGTGTTGAAATGGCAAAGATATTTTAAGGATCCAGCTAAGGGAGAGTTGAATTGGGGGACTCCTTAGTTTGGATTTATAATATGTGTATGTAGTTTGTAGCTATGTGTGTGTGTGTGTGTTTGTATGTGTGTGTGTGTCTGTGTCTGTGCTCAGTCACTCAGTCATGTCTGACTCTTTGTGACCCCAAGGACTGTACCTTGCCAGGCTCCTCTGTCCATGGAATTCTCCAGGCAAGAATACTGGAGTGGGTCGCCATTCCCTTTTCCAAGGCATCTTCACAACCCAGGGATCAAACCCAGGTCTCCTTCATTGCAGGCAGATTCTTTTACCACTGAGCCACTAAGGAAGCCCAATTTGTAGTTACTTCTCTTATAATTAATGCATTTTTAACCATCCAGTATAGAAATGGCTTCTAAAAATACTTCTGTCCCACATGCTGCCTGATACAGCATTTGATATAAAGTTGAAGGCTAGATGACTTAATGTGATATTAGTAGGTCCTCTGGCATCCAGGACTAGAATTATATGGCTAGAGGGGAGGAAGAAGCATGTTTGAAATGTTTGAGCCAGGAGCTAGTTATGGAAAATTTTTACCATTTTTTCAATGTGTAAAATTGCAAGTAAAAGATTTAGTTTACATCAAAGTCTAGAAAAAATGGAAGTTCTCTTTTGTCAAAAACATACTTGATGATGTAGCATAGGTAGCTTTAAATGTACTCTATGCTTTTGTCTTGATGTAAAGCACAAACGTGAATTTTATCAAAATTCCTTTCATAAGGGCACAATTCTGAAAAATACAATCAAAAGCTAGTATGTTTGTAAGTGAAGTTACAATGCCCAGATTATCTTTCTATTTATTCTATTTAAAAAATCACAAAAATATTGCTGTATGTATAGGTGGCAATCAAAGAGTATGTAGCCAATGAATATTTTTTAAAAGAAATTATAAAAACTATTGGGTATAAGACAGGCTATAGGGCTATAATTGTACAACACAGGAACATAGCCAATGTCTTGTATTAACTGCAAACATAGTGTAACCTTTAAAAATGCTTGTATATGGAGGGAAAACAAGTAAATTTTTTTAAAAAAGAGAGGAGTGACAGGTAATTAAAATATTTTTGTGGCTTTTGGGATAGTGTTTATAGTGTTTATCAGCTTTTTAAATGCTATAACTCACTGTAGCTCTTTTTTTCTCATAAAGATTTCTTCTCTTACTTTGTACTGACAATTTGTATTCATTTTCTTCAAAGGGTGCATCCCAACTGTGTAAACTTCCAGCATCACAAAACCTCCACCTGCTTCTCCCCTCTCCACGTTTTTGTCACCCAGGCCTGGTGGCCGTGCATTAGTTGTGCATCCGTGTTGCACAGGGCTTCCCTGGTGGCTGAATCCACCTGCAGTGCAGGAGACCTGGTTCCTATCCCTGGGTCAGAAAATGCCCTGGAGAAGAAAATGACAACCCACTCCAGTATTCTTGCCTGGGAAATCCCATGGACAGAGGAGCCTGGTGGGCTACAGTCCATGGGGTTGCAAAGAGTCGGACATGACTGAGCAACTAACACTTCCACTTTGTGTAACACAATGAGCTTCCTTTAAACAGTTCATTCAGCTCCTGCTCCCTGCCTCCTACACACTGCACAGCTTCCAACATGCATGGGATTAGGCCAGGAAACGAGAATCATTCGGACCTCTTCCAGGCCTAATGTGACATCACTGACTATCTCTCATCTAAGTCATTGACAACCTCCTGCCCCCACCACTTCTCAAGCTTTCTAGCCCTAGGTAATCAACTCATGGCTACCTGGGAGACCCTGACTCCTTACAAAGTCACATCTGAATCTCAGGACTGGCTCCTGCAGGACTCCAACTCCAGAAGATATTCTAACTGAGGTAACTAGGAAGGAAAAGAGCCATGTGGGTGTAAGAATCAAAATTTTTAGAAAATTCCTGGGAACAAGTTTAGGGAAGCTGAGTCACTAGGGAGACAATGGGCAAGGGATATGCTCTTTTTGAAAAATAAATTGTATCATACCACTCTCTGGCTTAAAGCCTGTCTGTAACTTTCCTTTACATCTGAAATAAATGGAAAGACCTGGCAATGGTCTTCAAAGTCCGTCATGATCTGCCTCTCTCTCCAAACTTTCCAACCACTTTTTAGGCAGAGTGGCCCACTTTTAGCCCATCAAAGTTGCCTAGATCTTCCCACCCCTGTGCTTTTAATAAACACGTCTGACTCTCTAACATTCTTTTCTATATTGTTTATACAGTTTATACCTACTCACTCTTCAGGTTTCCTCTTGAACATCTCTTCTTAAACTTCTCTCCAGAAAAGTCTTTCATGACCACACTACCTAAACTAGTTCAGTTTGGTTCAGTCACTAAGTCATGTCTGACTCTGCAACCTGGTGGACTGTGGCATGCTAGGCTTCTCTGTCCTTCACTATCTTCCCTAGTTTGCTCAAACTCATACCTATTGAGTCAGTGATGCCATCACCTAAATTAGACCCACTCTGTATATTTCATCTCAGCATCAATCGCTTATCACCTCTGATAATTATTTGATTAATCTATACATTTGTATTTATGTCTGAAACTTTCAGCATACTACAGATGTTATATGTCATCTAGAAAATTCTCCAATGATGTTTGCTCATTACCATCAAATGATATTAAACAATATGACCACAGGAATCTAGAAAGAAGATACACATAGCACAATTTTAAACATGTGTAATTCTAGATCACACAGGCTGTTAATAGATAAGCAGGTAAATGGGTAGATATTTACTGAATAAATATATGCATAATAATAAATGCATAATATATGAATATATGAATGAATCCAGGAACTGAAGATAAGGATCAGAAGCAGAGCCAGATGAATACAAAGACAGGCATGAGTTACCTAGGGCACACAATTTAAGAAGATGGTCACTATAGGTTTTTGCAATGTTCTTATGCATGTGGAAGAAAACTTATGACCAGTGCTCTTGTTATGTGGAAGAAAAGTTATGACCAACTTAGACAACAGATTAAAAAGCAAAGACATTACTTTGCCAACAAAGGTCCGTCTAGTCAAAGCTATGGTTTTTCCAGTAGTCATGTATGGATGACTATAAAGAGTTGAACTATAAAGAAAACTGAGCACCAAAGAATTGATGCTTTTGAACTATGGTATTGGAGAAGACTCTTGAGAGTCCCTTGGACTGCAAGGAGATCCATTTAGGATGGATGCCAGTCAATCCCAAAGGAAATCAGTCCCGAATATTCATTACAAGGACTGATGCTAAAGATGAAACTCCTATACTTTGGCCACCTGATGCAAAGAACTGACTCATTTGAAAAGACCCTGATGCTGGGAAAGATTGAGGGCAGGAGGAGAGGGGACCACAGAGGATGAGATGGTTGGATGGCATCATCAACTCAATGGACATGAGTGTGAGTAAACTCTGGGAGTTGGTGATAGACAGGGAGGCCTGGCGTGCTGCAGTCCTGGGGTCACAAAGAGTTTGACACGACTGAGCGACTGAACTGAACTGAACTGTGCATGTGTGTGTGCTAAGCTGCTTTGGTTGTGCCTGACTATTTGTAACTCTATGGGCTGTTGTCCATGGGATTTTCCAGGCCAGAAAACTGGAGTCGGTTGCCATGCCCTCCTCCTGGGGATCTTGCCAACCTAGGGATCAAACCCACATCTCCTGCAGCTCCTTACTTTTAGGTGGATTCTTCACTGGTGGGGCTTCCCTGGTGGCTCAGAAGGTGAAGAATCCACCTGAAATGTGGGAGACCTGGGTTTGATCCCTGGTTTGGGATGATCCCCTGGAGGAGGAAATGGCAACCCATTCCAGTGTTCTGGCCTGGAGAATTGCATGGACAGAGGGAGCCTGGCAGGCTATAGTCCACGGGGTCACGAAAAGTTGGACATGGCTGAGTGACTTTCACTCATTCACACTAGAGCAAATGCAGCAACCTGGACATGTAAGCAAGTCCTGGCAACTCTCACAGATTAGAAGGGACTTGCCAAGTTATTTGAGCTTCCCTGTAGCTTAAACAGTAAGGAACCTGCCTGGGATGCAGGAGACCTGGGTTTGATCTCCGGCTCGGGAAGATCTCCTGGAGAAGGATATGGCAAATCATTCCAGTATTCCTGCATGGAGAATCATGTGGACAGAGGAGCCTGGCGAGCTGCAGTTTATTTGGTCTCAAAGAGTCGGACATGACTGAGTGACTGACCCTACTACTGCTCTTTACCTCTGAGCCACTGGGGAAACCCAATGTTCTTACAATATGTGCTGATTCTGCACTTGCATGAACTTAAGAGAGAGCGCCTTAAATACTCGACTCTAGCCACATTTCTTTTCTCATCCTACTCTGGGCACTGAAGTAGTGTTTTGGCAGAGACTCCAAACAGAGACAGACACACTACACTTGCCTTTACTGTCTACCATTTGGGGTGGGAAGAAATTACGGTGACTTGAATGTTCTTGATTGGCACGTACAGCTTCATTCTTTAGCCATGTTTTTGCTGGCATGGGTCTTGCTAACTTCTAGGACAATAATTTTCCATCTTCAGTGTGGGTAGAAAACCACACAGCATGCTAATTTCAAAGTGCAGGTTAGCATCCTTCACCCCAGGGAGTCTTATTCAGTGATGCTCAGAACACACTTGGAAACTCACGACTCGAGTCCTTCTTGCTATCAGCTGCTTGAACCAGATAAGTCTTTGTTGTAGCGGGCTGTCCTGTGCACTGTGCAAACTTTAGCAGCTTCTCTGGCCTCCATTCACTAGATGCCGGTATCATCCTCATTCCCAGCCATAATAACCAAAAATGCTTCTGGGCATTGCCAAAGGTTCCCCAGGAGGATGAAATCACCCCTGCTGGGAACCACAACAGTAGAGAGCCTCCACCGACGTATAGAAAGAGTTATGGCCTTCCCAGGTGGTGCAGTAGTGAAGAATCCACCTGCCAATGCAGGAGAGGCGGGTTCTCTCTCTGGATCAGGAATATCCCCTGGAGTAGGAAATGGAAACTCACAAGTATTCTTGCATAGAGCATTCCTGGACACACAAGACTGGTGGGCTGCAGTCCATGGGGTCACAAAGAGTCAGGTAGGACTAAGTACGCACGCACCTATGTGTATGAGTTCCTGGGACTCTTGTCACACTGCACAATTAATACAGTCCCCAGTTTCTGTGCTTGAAGTTGGTGAAGTGATAATTTTGCAATCTGAATTGATGAGGGCAATTGATGAATTGCAGGAGGGCCTAAACTTCGACTCCCACCTAAGAAGTAGAGTTTTGCAGGTGGTTGTCTCCACAGGGTGTTCGGGGTCTTCTGTCATTGTCATCTAAACCTGGAATATGTCTTTGGGATACCTTCTGGCTGGGTGCCTCCATAATAACTTCAAGCTGCTATACACATGAGGCAAATGCATTCAAGTTAGGGAAACAGCCCTCCAAGGAGCTGGAAATAGGTCTCAAGATCTCAGTGGGAGCTCTCTGCCAAAGGAGTCAACATTGAAGCTTCTCTTGGCCTCTGTCATGGCAGAACTTGCAAATATTATTGAAATATATTTTCTGGGGCCCAAAGGAAGGTGAAAAATGAGTTATTTGTCATAAAAATTGTCAATGGATCAACTTGGCCCTTTTTAAATTAAATCTGTTGCATATACACATTCTGTTGGACACTTGTTTTTTAATCTAATATCAGCTCACTTGCCATCATAAATTTGGTCCTTTGTGAAAGAACTTTGGAACTGAAAAAGAAGGGAGTGCATTTTGCAGACCGCAGAGGTCTGCTTCTTGGGGAATGGTGGTCAGCATAAATGGGGAGCTGAGGATTTATTTCTTGCTAATTATTTGCTGAAGAATATGTTTTCGTGTTAAAAGGGACTTCGATGGTGGAAATGGTAGGACTTTCTGTGTGAGCTTGGGAACAGCTCCTCCCTCTCTGAATCTCACTTTCCTCACTTCTAATGTGAAGGAGTCTTACTAGCTAGTAGGTGAGTTCCCTCTCAACAAATGTGTTTACAAATAGCATGGCTGGAAGCTGGGCTTCCTGACCGCTGGCAGTTTGCTGCCTTCTCTTGAAAGATAGTGGTGTCCTCAGTAAATCATCCTCAGAAAAGTTTAGCCCACATTCTAAAGGTTTCACAGATTTATTCTTGTATATCGGTAATTTAAAGGAGGGTTTCTGGGGACTTCCCTGGTGGTAGGTGGTTTAAACTTTGCCTTCCAATGAAGTGGGTGTGGTTTCGATACCTGGTTGGGGAGCTAAGATTCAACATGCCTTGAGGCAAAAAAAAAAAAAAACACAAAAAACAAAACAAAACAAAAAAAACCATAAAAACAGAAACAATATAGTAACAAGTTCAATAAAGACTATAAAAGTGAAGTGAAGTGAAGTGAAGTTGCTCAGTCGTGTCCGACTCTTTGCGACCCCATGGGCTGTAGCCTACCAGGTTCCTCTGTCCATGGGATTTTCCAGGCAATAGTCCTGGAGTGGATTGCCATTTCCTTCTCCAGGGGATCTTCCCAACCCAGGGATGGAACCCGGGTCTCCCGCATTGTAGACAGATGCTTTACTGTCTGCAAAAAATATATATATATATATATTTTTTAAATAAATAAACAAAGGAGGATTTCTGAGAACAAGAGTGATGGCTCCCTACATGTAACTGATATATTTCCATGAGTCACTCCAGAGATCTTCAGGGAAAATATTTTGATGATACTTTTGGTGCAGGTGGGGCTTCTCTGATGGCTCAGATGGTAAAGAATCTCTCTGCAATGCAGGACACCTGGGTTCTATCCATGGGTCGGGAAGATCCCCTGAAGAAGGGAATAGGTGCCCACTCTAGTATTCTTGCCTAGAGAATTCCATGGACAGAGGAGCCTGGCCAGCTACAATTGCAAAGAGTCAGAGATGAGTGGATGACTAACACTCTAACTTTCTGGGGCAGATGACGGCTCCTTTTGCTCAAGACCGCTAAGATTACTTGCCCTCATGGAACCTATGGCCTGGGGATTAAGAAACTAGTGGACAAAGAAATTATAATTTCCATAAATCCTCTGAGCTAGGAAATGCATTTAGAGAGAAGGAGATAATCTACTTTTCTTAAATTATGATTACTTTTTTATTTTTTTTCTTCTCTTTCCTGAAAAATCGGCTAGAGGTAATTTGTGGCATCAAAAAGAAGAAACTGACATAAGTCTCTGAATCAAATATACTTAAATGCCATGCGAGCCATGACTCTTGCTATCCGTATGATCCTGAACCTCATTTTTCTTATTTGCAAAATAGGAACAATATTTTTGCTGGAGATGTTGCAAAAGTTAGATTTAATAGAAATACCTGGCACTTCTATTTTCTCTGAATCACTGGACAAAAGAAAAGTCAATAGGTAATGGATCGCTCACCATTTTAGACAGAAAAGAACTTTCAAGCACAGAGAATATTTGGTTCATGTAATTTGCGAAACCCAGGCAATGTGTCTCTATAATGCCAGATACTTATTAAATTTAGAATTATATGGAGAGCTAATTTTAATGTTTTCATGCAGATGTTTGGCATTGTACAGACATAATCAAAGAACAGTTGGAATATTTGCTTTTTATCATAACATATTCTCAGAGATACATCATTCTGAATCTTCTAAATTTTCTGGGATAAGTGGAATAATGATGACAAAAAACATCTGAATCTATTTTCTGTAGCCAAGTTTTGGATCTAGCACAGTTGTTGAAGAGATATGTGAAATATAAAATTTAATTTTACACATTTCCAGAACTCCATTTTTGCCTTGATTCATTGAAAATATTAACAATTTATTGAATTTCTGCTATATACCAAAGATAGTGCCAACACTTGGGAAAGCATAGCCCTTGACCTTATAAGTACAACTGCCTAGTGGGTAGACACACACTAACTCATCACATAAACAAATGGGAAAGAGCAGCTATGATAACATCTGTAGAGGTGAGAACCATGGTTCTGTGAGTACGCATCGATGCATTGTCAATGGTTTCTCTGTGGAAACAGAATTGCCATCTAGAGGACTATAAAAGTAAACTGAGACAAGTGGGAGGGAAAAGGATTCAAGGCACATGGAACAGAATGTGTGAGGACCCAGTACCATGAGCATTGTTGTTTAAGCACTAATTTGTGTCCAACTCTGCAGCCCCACGTACTGTAGCCTGTATGTTCCTCTGTCCATGGGGTTCTCCAGGTGAGAATACTGGAGTGGGTTGCCACTTCCTCCTCTAGGGGATCTTCCCAACCCAGGGATCAAGCCCACATCTCCTGCTTTGGCAGGCAGATTCCTTACCACCGAGTCACCAGGGAAGCCCATGAGTGAGTACAGAAATTATATAAAACTGAAGGAAGTCTTTGTATATAGGGATGCTCAATTAGAGAAAGATGACAGTGAGTTTCAAAAAGTGATGGTGGCTGGCCAAAGCACATATGATTGTCTTAGTTTCAGCAATAACCAAATCATTCTATTACCCTAAAAGAAAGAGGGAAACACTGATGACAGTTTTAAGGCAAAGGAGATGATTGGTCAAATTTATGCCTGGTTAAGTCACTTTGCCTAGTAGAGGAGAAATAGATTTTGGAGGGAGTCAAGAAGCAAATACAGTGAAACCAGTCAGGATTTTGCTACTGAAGTTACTGTGGAGGATAGTCATAGCTCAGAAGAGTATTTTGTTTAAGAGTCAGAGAATAAAAATACAAATATGGAAGAGACATATGGAGTATAAAATCCACTAGACTGGTATGGACTGACCATGGGCGTTAAATAAGTGAGCAGGGGATGTCAATGATGATACTTATGATTTATGCAGCTATATCTAAAATGGGTCCTTTGGGAACTTCACTGGTGGCCCAGTGGTAAAGACTCTGCCTTCCAATGCAGGGGACATGGTTCCATCCCTGGTCAGGGGAGTAAGATTCCACATTCTGCAGGGCAATGAAGCCCACAAACCACAATTAGAAAAGCCTGCGTGCTGCAGGAGTGACGCCCCCCCCCCCCGCCCCCCATGCCACAACAAAGAGCTGGAAATAAGTTAATTAATAAAAAACTTAAAAAATAAAATGGGTCATTTGCTGGCATAGAGACTTGAGATAAGGCTCAAGAGTATCAGAAAACCATGAGTTAAGTCTAGGATATAATTTTAGCAAGCCTTTTGGATACTGTTGAAGAGATATTCATAAGGATACTGAAAAATAGTCCAAGCCAAATTGAAGGTTTTTCCAGGACCCCTACATCAGAGAAAGTGTAGTGCATCTCTTTGTGTCATCTCTCCTGCTTTTTTTCCCCCCTATATTCACACTTTTTGGTACCTGTTCCTTGGGACTGTAGGTCTTTGGGGGCATCTGGACAGGGTGGGAGGGTGGTTTACAATAACAGCCAGGAAAATGCTCCACTTGGCTCCAGAAAGGATACTTCTGATTTAAAATGTTTTTCTTTTTGCCGTTCAGAACTCAGAATTAAACACACAGTTCCTTGAATGTGAGAATCTAGTCAAGTAAAAGAGTCACATTGAAAGGAGCAGGTGCAGAAGAGGAAATCTGGAAAAAGTTATGCTTTTCATTCCCTATGTAGGAGATGACTTTATCTTGATGTGAGAAGAAAAACCAAGCTCAACAGCATTATTTGAAAATGCCCTTTTTTATCAAAGTTATAAAACCTAAATGTTTAATTGCTAGATAATCTTACTTCCCACTTGTTCACATTCTGTTTTTATTTGCCATATTTACTTACATCCATTTTAAGAAAAAAAAAGTATGTTTGTGTAATATTCTTTTCACTACAACCATCAGATATTTCCTTCCCTAAAAATATGACCTATTACTTTTAACAGGAGAACAGCTGTTGCATTGGTGTTCAGGCATAGAGAATATTAAAGATTTGAGGCACTTTAAAATGCAGATTCCTAGGCCCACATTCTTGGAGATTCCAATTCATTAAATCTTCAGTAAGGGGACTTCTCTAGTGGCCCAGTGAGAATCCACCTGCCAACGCACAGGACACAGGTGTGATCCCTGGGCAGCTAAGCTGGTGCCCCATACCTACTGAAGCCCACGTGGCCAGAGCCCATGCTCCACAACAAGAGAGTAGCCCTGGTTTCTGCAACTAAAGAAAACCTACACTCGGCAATGAAAATAAAATTTAGCTAAAAATTAAAGAAAAAAAAATCTCAGGAAGCCCAAGTGATCTGCATATTTGAAAGCTTTCTAGAATAGAGAAAGGCACACCAGATTTCAAGAGCTATAGATTGAGAGCAGAAATCCATGTTTTTCTTTTGATAAGAATACAGTTGAAGGGTTTTCATAATGTTTGCTTTTTATGTCATCCAACTTTCACATTCTCCTTTGTTTCTCTTATTTGCAGAATTCCTACATGCCAAAATTGTTGATCTGTCAGAGCAGCGTCAAAAAGGCAGAAGATCTAGGTTATTTTGTGGCTCTCAGAGCTGCAGTGTTCTTCTGTGAGACTGAAGCATCTTTATCTGTTACATGGCACTGAAACACGAAAGGAAACGGGAATCAAAACATTTTATTTTAATCTCTAATAATTTTTTCCTCTTTCTATTTTACAAGCATCCACATTGCTTTACTTGAAATAATGCTTCATGTAAACAGTGAGAACATGCTGAAGCAAAGGAGAAATTCTTCTATTATAATGTTTGCATGATCCTTTAAATTGGCTTGCTTGACATCTTTTCCACCCTTCTCTGGGTATTTTTCCCAGGCTCATTGGCTGCAAAACTGAGCTGATGCTCCAGATGTGACTTAAGGTCTGCCAGTTGGGTGCAGTGATTGGCAGTGAAACCGAATTCTAAATAGAAGTATGGAGAAAGGCAACAGGATTTGAGACACCCGTTTCACTTGTGCAATGTGGTAGATAGAGCAACGTTTCAGGGAGATAATTTGAGAGTTGGTCACTTGTTTCTTGACATGGGACATTATTATTCTGAAGGCAGGCATTATTTCCAATTCTCCAGCTCATATCCAGGCTGGAGTTAACCATCTCCTTGGCAGGTCAGTTCTGCCATGTTATCCTAGAAGTCAGTGCCAGAGTCACAAATTTTCCAGCTGTTTCAGGAATTTGGAAAGAACCTTTAAGTATTTTATTCTCTGTACTTAAAGCAGGAAGTGAAAGTCAAAGTGTTAGTCACTCAGTCAAGTCATGCACTTTGTGACCCCATGGACTGTAGCCCACCAGGCTCCTCTGTCCATGAAATTCTCCAGGCAAGAATACTGGACTCGGTAGCCATGCCCTTCTCCAGGGGATCTTTCCAAAGCAGGGATTGAAGCCAGGTCTCCTAGACTGCAGGCAGATTCTTTACTGTCTGAGCCACCAGGGAAACCAGGAGAGGATAGTAATTAGATACATACCCTATGGGACCAGAGTATTTGGGTTGAAATCCTAGCTCAGCTAATCAGTAGTGGGTTACTTTGGGCAAATCTCTGAACCCCAGGCTTTTCATCTGTAAAGTAAGGAAATCACATACTGCTAAGACTGCTGTGAGGACTTGATCCGACATACACATTACATACTTAAGTGGAGCCTTGTACACAGGGAGTACACAGTAAAAATTTTAGTTGCAACCGTTATTCATTTTTTCTGTTTAAAATACTGTTTCCTGCCTCTGGCAACTGACTGATACAAAGTGCATTCAAGTTTGTCATCAATTGTGCAACTCTGGATGAGTTATTTCTTTTAGTTACAAGGTTCATGGTATCAAAGATGAACCTGATTTGATGGCACACTAACTAGTATTGAACACTTGCAAATATATTTCTCCAGCATCCCTAATATATGGAAAATATTAAGAAAATAAAATAGTAAATGCAGTACTCTGAAATAATAAGGGGAAAATGTGTTTTTTTTTCTGATACAATGTATTTGCCCTTTTAAATATCAACTCTCAATTTTCATGAAATTCACACCAAAGTTATGGTTTATACTTCTGAATCTACAATTAGAAACACAATTCTGAAGAGCCACATCTCTATTTATTGATTTCTTCTTCACACAAGCTTCTTTCATGTAACACTTTGGAAAAAGTGTTCAGAAGAAAAAGAAGGGAGCTTGTATGAATTTGTACCCAGAGATTATTCTCAGGGATTAAGAACTAGTATGGAAACAATAGGCAAGCAACTGTAGTGACTTTTGTATTCCTTTTGAGACCTGCCTTGGGCTCAGTCAATTAACAGCAAATAAAAAGGAAAATGAAAAGTTAGCCAACATTAATTATAATGGTTACTACTGGCTATAAGCTTACTATTTGCCAAGCCCTTTCCTCCTAACGGGTCCCAAAGAGATGGACATGACTGATCATGCACACACATCCTCTTAACACAAGCAAGAACCCTGTGAGGATTAATAGTACTATTATCTTCATTGTATAGATGATAAAACTGAAACACAGAGAAGTTAAGAGATTTTCATTGCCTCACAGTTATTAGTGACAGAGTCAAGGCTGAACACAAAAAAATATGTGATACTGAAATCCATACACTGAATCACTGTATCATACTGCCTTGTAGGTATCAAAGTAGCCTTGCCAGTCTTTAATCTTTAAATCTAAGATTCTAATATAGACAAACCTATGCTCTTCCCATATAGGACAGACAGAATACAGACAGCTTTGAGGTTCTTCTGATGAGTCAGGGCTCAGCAGCCACAAATCTCTTTTTAAACACCGCAGAAGCCAATTTCCTTGTTTAATTGCGTGTGAGATGTAGCAGTTTATAAACTACGACATATTCAGTCATCCATACACAGGTAAAACACTCAAGGTGAAGAGTAAAATTACATCTGTTGTCTCACAAGCCTTGTGTCTTCTTAAATGCTTTGCAGACGAATTGCTCCATTTGCTCTGGAGGCAGAAAGTGCTAGAGTTTCACAAGATCTTTAGACTTCCTCTCTTCATGCTTGCCACACATGAAGACATCCTGACAGCATTGCTAAATGTTGATGCTTACTACCAGGGAAGAGCCTGCAAGTTTTCATAATTTGGCAAGTGTCCGGGTATGACTAACCTTCAAGTTTTAAAAACGAAGACTATATGTTCTCATGAAAATATATACTAATTATTATCAATATTATAAAATAAATATTACCTGAGTATTCAAGGTAAATGTATACCTTGGCAAATAGGACTGATTATTATCATTATCAGTTCAGTTCAGTTCAGTCGCTCAGTCATGTCTGACTCTTTGCAACCCCGTGAATCGCAGCACGCTAGGCCTCCCTGTCCATCACCAACTCCCAGAGTTTACCCAAACTCACGTCTGTCGAGTTGGAGATACCATTCAGCCATCTCCTCCTCTGTCTCCTCATTTTTAGTTTCTTTTTCACCCAGTGAAGAGCTTTAATAGGTGCTATGAAAAATATTTTGGGAATTCTCATTTTGTTATTCAATAGTAAATAAAGGCTCTTTTTGAAAATACACACTCACACAGAACCATCCTATGTTATAAATGGGACATATTTCTGAAAACATTATGATATCCAAAATTCAAAATAATGCAAAACAAATCTTGATAAAGAATGGTTATTTTCCCTGAATATTTATCTTAATCACTTGGCCCACCCATTTTAAATTACATAAATGTTCACACTTTTTCAAATTATGCCAGTAAAATGTGGAAGTGTTAGTTCCTTTAGTCATGTCTGACTTTTTGTGACCCCATGACTGTAACCTGCCAGGCTCCGCTATCCATAGGATTTCCTAGGCAAGAATACTGGAGTAGGTTGCTATTTCCTTCTCCATGCTAGTAAAATGAAGCTCTATTAATATCTACATTGCCTTATTTTAAAAAATTAAAATAAAATTCATGTAAAAAATGCAACCAAAAAAAAAACCTGCATTCAACTTTTCAACACTTTGTGGATGTACATGAGTCTATGTAAAGAAACCAGGCTGCTTATCAACAAACAGATCTGTCTGCAGTTGGGCCAAATGATTCTGGCCCAATAGGAAATGATATAAAGTATGCTTCAAAAACAACTCAAAAATGCATGTACTTTGACAGAAGTCTGTTAGTGATTCAGACAGAGGAACATATGAGCAATTTAGGCTTTAATCTTGAGGCTGGTTTTGAGTTGGAACTGGTTTGAACAAAGTTTGTTTATTCTAGGTATCTAGAGTCAGAGCTGATACATCTCCTAGTTTCGGATAGCTTTAAATGTCTATTCCCATTTGGACAGATTTGATAAGCCTATTTGCAGATAACTAGTACTCATATATGAGTTGTTGCATGTGCACTGCTTGAACCAAGACATGTTTTGAAAAATAGTCTTCTCTGCAATTGTATCTGTATTTGTATTTTGGGCAGCTGGGGTTTCCCTCCTCCTTGAGTATTCAAGGTAAATGTATACATTGGCAAATGGGACTCTAATGATTAGCCTATCAACCAGGAGATGAATGAGGGGGCACCAAACAATAGGTCAAAAGAAAGTTATACTGATGTGTGTTCCTGGGGAAGGATGGGTCAGGGCACAGTGACAGAACCAAGGTTGCGTATTGTTTTGTCCAGGCATGAGAACAAAGAAAGAGAAGAAAATGGTAGCAAACACCTAGTGAGAACAGGAAAACAATATGAAGGTGGTTAGCTGAGAAAATTTTGGAGAAAGATAACATTTTTGTAGAGATAACCAGGAAAAACTATGAAATTCAGAATGTGGATGTTTAGGGTTGTATTAATCTTAATGAGTACCATAAGTAGTTTTCCAAACAATACTAATTGTTCTTACTGTTAATAGTTACTTGTCTTTAGTTGAATTGTGTTTCATTTTGTTTTACTCTCTTCACAACAATCATACTCAACCAATACTCAGAAAACTCAATATAGGGGTATTCTCTAGAGGTCCAGTGGTTAAGACTCCACACTTCCATCACAGGGAATAGGAGTTCCATCCCTGGTCAGGGAACTACGATCTTGCGTGGCACACAGCATGGCCAAAAAAAAAAATAATAATAAATAAGTAAATAAAGGAATAAATGAATAAAAAAGAAAACTCAATATATCTGTGTCTATATCTCAGTTCAGTTCAGTTCAGTCACTCTGTCGTGTCCGACTCTTTGCAACCCCATGAATCGCAGTGCACCAGGCCTCCCTGTCCATTACCAACTCCCGGAGTTCACTCAGACTCACGTCCATAGTGTCAGTGATGCCATCCAGCCATCTCATCCTCGGTCGTTCCCTTCTCCTCCTGCCTCCAATCCCTCCCAGCATCAGAGTCTTTTCCAATGAGTCAACTCTTCGCATGAGGTGGCCAAAGTACTGGAGTTTCAGCTTTAGCATCATTCCTTCCAAAGAAATCCCAGGGCTGATCTCCTTCAGAATGGACTGGTTGGATCTCCTTGCAGTCCAAGGGACTCCCAAGAGTCTTTTCCAACACCACAGTTCAAAAGCATCAATTCTTCGGCACTCAGCCTTCTTCACAGTCCAACTCTCACATCCATACATGACCACTGGAAAAACCATAGCCTTGACTAGATGGACCTTAGTCAGCAAAGTAATGTCTCTGCTTTTGAATATGCTATCTAGGTTGGTCATAACTTTTCTTCCAAGGAGTAAGCGTCTTTTAATTTCATGGCTGCAATCACCATCTGTAGTGATTTTGGAGCCCCCAAAAAGAAAGTCTGACACTGTTTCCACTGTTTCCCTGTAAATTTCCCACGAAGTGATGGGACCAGATGCCATGATCTTCGTTTTCTGAATGTCGAGCTTTAAGCCACCTTTTTCACTCTCCTCTTTCACTTTCATCAAGAGGCTTTTTAGTTCCTCTTCACTTTCTGGCATAAGGGTGGTGTCATCTGCATATCTGAGGTTATTGATATTTCTCCCGGCAATCTTGATTTCAGCTTGTGTTTCTTCCAGCCCAGCGTTTCTCATGATGTACTCTGCATAGAAGTTAAATAAGCAGGGTGACAATACACAGCCTTGACGTACTCCTTTTCCTATTTGGAACCAGTCTGTTGTTCCATGTCCAGTTCTAACTGTTGCTTCCTGACCTGCATACAGATTTCTCAAGAGGCAGGTCAGGTGGTCTGTATTCCCATCTCTTTCAGAATTTTCCACAGTTTATTGTGATCCACACAGTCAAAGGCTTTGGCATAGTCAATAAAGCAGAAATAGATGCTTTTCTGGAATTCTCTTGCTTTTCCATGATCCAGCAGATGTTGGCAATTTGATCTCTGGTTCCTCTGCCTTTTCTAAAACCAGCTTGAACATCAGAGAGTTCACGGTTCACGTATTGCTGAAGCCTGGCTTGGAGAATTTTGAGCATTACTTTGCTAGCATGTGAAATGAATGCAATTGTGCAGTAGTTGGAGCCTTCTTTGGCATTGCCTTTCTTTGGGATTGGAATGAAAAGTGACCTTTTCCAGTCCTGTGGCCACTGCTGAGTTTTCCAAATCTGCTGGCATATTGAGTGCAGCACTTTCACAGCATCATCTTTCAGGATTTGAAACAGCTCAACTGGAATTCCATCACCTCCACTAGCTTTGTTCATAGTGATGCTTTCTAAGGCCCACTTGACTTCACTTTCCAAGGTGTCTGGCTCTAGATTAGTGATCACAACATCATGATTATCTGGGTTGTAAAGATCTTTTTTGTATAGTTCTTCTGTGTATTCTTGCCATCTCTTCTTAATACCTTCTGCTTCTGTTAGGTCCGTACCATTTCTGTCCTTTATCGAGCCCATCTTTGCATGAAAGGTTCCCTTGGTATCTCTAATTTTCTTGAAGAAATCTTTCCCATTCTGTTCCAATCACTAAATTAGAATAATTATTTTGGGATTTAATTTTCATATTCAACTGTTATTCAAGTCATGGTCAATTTCAGAGGCATGTGACCAATGCATTTGCACAAGAACCCACATTTAGAAGGAAGCCCATCCTTGAGGTTTAATGCTTTGTGGACACCATCTTGAAATTTGTATTAATTTAATCTCTGAATTGGAGTTTTGTGGATCAAGTTTGATGGGACTGTGCAGCATGAGACAGGGGCTCTTAGGCTCAGCACACATGCCCTCCCACTTCCCTGCCTCCCTGAAACCTGTTCTTAACCACCTGTTCCTCTCCTCCACGCAGCAACCACTATGGGCATTCACAACCCCTCCCCAACAGTGGAGTGTGGACTGGATACAGGGAGGGTTGTGGGGAGGCACACATACTCTGCAGGTTGAGTAATGGGAAGGGACCCTGAGCGTCTGTGAGGGTCCAACTCACCCTTGAATATCTCTGGTGCCCAAAGAAGCCCATGAGTAAATAAAAAATTAAAACCATGATTGACAGAAAGAGAGAGAGAACAAGTCCAAATATAAAAAAATAAAATAAAACTTTTGTACTGCTTTTGGAACGTGGGGTTCAACATGCAACTTTGGAACTGGGCGCCACAGATTTCGTCATTGGTTCAAATGAAAGATTCCTCTTACAGTGATTATGTAGGCCAGTGCTATTCAAACATTGTTGAAGAAATAGGACTCACAATTTAAAGAAACCTTATGGGGAGTTCCCCGGGGGTCTGGTGGTTAGGACTCTGTGCTCTTGCTACTGAGGGGCCTGGGTTCAGTCTCTGGTTGGGGAAACTACGGTACTGCAAGTCATGCGGAACAGTCACACACAAAAAAAGTGAAAGGAAAAGAAAACGTTCTGCTTTTTCCTGACCTGTGTATGAAGCCACGTTTCCACCAGTTCTGTTGCCTTGCTCCTGCTCCTCCTCTGCAGGTAACCAACAATCCTGTCTCTGAAGAACACAGTCTGAAAATCCCATTAACTTCAGCAAACTCTTCATTTGACAGAAGCAGAAATCTAGGCCCGGAAATCAAGAAACTTCTCCATGATCCCCAAACACCTCCTTCTCCATGATCCCCGAATACCTCCCCTAAGTTTTTTGAGAGGAGCAAACCTCTTGCAGTTTTTGAAAGGAGCAAACCTGCTTTAATCATGTGTAACGATGCCCAAGATGGCCTCCACCATCAGTGTACTGGTTGTAGCTGACTAAGCTTACCATAGGAATGTACATGCCCAGGACATAAATCTTTTTCATTCACCTAAATTTCCTTTTCTTACATCTTCTGCCCTTTCACTGTGTACTTCCTATGCTAGACATTGAGCGGAGAGCTTTCCATAGAAAAGCTCTCTTACCATACTGTCTCATGGTCTCTCAGAATCCATGCTTATTACTTTATACATGAAGACACCAGCCCTTAAAATGCTTAAGCGAAGTTTGTCTGGGTAGAGAGAGCAGAGCTGGCATTTGAACACAAGTCTGGCTGCCTCTGGGCCTCCCAGGTAGGGCTAGTGGTAAAGAACCACCTTGCCAGTGCAGGTAGACACGAGAAACTCGGGTTCAGTCCCTGGATTGGGAAGATCCTCTGGAGGAGGGCACAGCAACCCACTCCAGTATTCTTGCCAGGAGAATCCCATGGACAGAGGAGCCTGGCAGGCTACAGTTCATAGGGTCCCACAGAGTCAGACATGACTGAAGAGACTTAGCACCCTCGAAGCTGGCTGCCTCCCATCTCTGTCTGAAAGGAGGCAAAACCAGTACAAGTCACTCCTGTGTTCCCTAGCACTTCCTAGCTCCTTTCATCCAGCAGCCCAGCAGGGATTTCAGGTACCAGACAAACCTCCAATTGAGAGGGTAGCATTGACGTATATATGCTACCATGTGTACAATAGCTAGCTAGTGGGAAGCTGCCGTGTAACACCGGGAGCCCAGCCCCGTGCTCTGTGATAATCTAGAGTGGAATGGAGGGTAGGAGTGGGAGGGAGGCTCAAAACGGAGGGGATTTATATATTCTTATGACTGATTCATGTTGTTGTACGACAGAAACCAATATAACACATTAAAGCACTTACCTTCCAATTAATATATATATCAATTGTGCGTATATGTATGTATGTATGTATGTGATTGATTCACTTTTCTGTACACTTGAAACTATCACAATCACCTGGGCTTCCCAAGTGGTGCTAGTGGTAAAGAACCCACCTGCCAGCGTAGGTAGATATAAGAGACGAGGGTTTGATCCCTGGGTCAGGGAGATCCTCTGGAGAGTATGGCAACCCACTCCAGTTGTAAATCAACTATACTCTAATAAAAAAAATTTAAAGAGAAAAAAAAAAAGGACTCATTCACTGCAGGAGGCTGTCGGTGTTCCATGGGATATCCAAGGCTAGGATGGAGATGGCTATCAATGGGATCTCAGATAGAGCTGCCTACAGTGAGTATCTAAGGAGTATGTTGTAGGGGAAAACAAAATCATAATTTTTAATTACTGTGCTAGCTTCTGAGGCTGCCGCCCCAGCTGGAATTTAAGAGTTGCCAGAGCCTGCTGCTGCCCGAAGCTGTTTTCCAGCTGCCACTCTTGGAAAATTGACAAATTTTACCCATGAGTAGCAACTCTGTTGCAGTTTCTTATTTTGATCAATCATAACACTTGAGGAATTTGCTACAGTGAACATCCGGAACCACTGGAATCTGGGTGCTGAGTTTGTTTATAGCACTAAAGAACAGGGGAAGTTTACATTTGTCATCTGTTTTATCAAAATTGCTCTTTTTAATTTCTCAAATGATTGAAATACTTTCTTTCACAGCCTCTAATCTCAATCTTCAAATATCACCTGCTTGAAAACAAAAATCAGTTAAGGTTTGGAAATTTCACTAGCCAAATTCTAAAGTATTTTATGGAGCGATTATGCTTGACTTCTGTGTTTGATTAAGTAAGTACTCATTTTGGGTGGCTTTATTATTTTTGGATAAGTCTCTCAACTTAATCAACACTGGAAATTCCCTTCCCAGACACACAAAGAATGAGGTTCTCATGCTAAAGTTTGAAATGATTATATTGCAACTTAAATACTACTTAAAATATAATACACGCATTGGGAATATTCAATGTGCGTGAAAGGTACTTTCCTGATTCTAAAATTTATTTCAGATTTCCAGGAAACTATATCTGCTCTGTCCTTAAAACCTTCAATAAAGGGCAATATAACACAAAATAATATATCTTTCATTGTACACATTCATGTATTTGTTCTACAATATTTATTAACTATCTGCCATTTTTCAAGCTTTGCAATAAGAGCTGAGGGTTGAGAGATGAACTGGCTACATTCACTCCCACCTAAGATATTGATATCAAACTTTTTAATGTTATGATTGAAACAGGTACTGGGTACAGAAGAAAGAGGGGTTGGTACTCTGTGCCATGTGCTTAGTCACGTCTGACTCTTTGTGATCCCTCAGACTGTAGCCTGCCAGGCTCCTCTGTCCTTGGAATTTTCCAGGCAAGAATACTGCAGTGGGTTGCCATTGCCTCCTCCAGGGGATCTTTCTGACCCAGTGATCAAACCCACGTCTTCTGTGTCTCCTTCCTTGCAGGTAGATTCTTCACCCACTGAGCCATCGGGGAATCCCCAAATAATTACTCAGTCATGTCTGATTCTTTGTGACCCCATGGACTGTAACCCGCCAGGCTTCTATGTCCCTGGAATTCTCTAGGCAAGAATACTGGAGTGGGTAGACATTCCCTTCTCCAGGGGATCTTCCCCAGCCAGGGATCAAACCCAGGTCTCCTGCATTGCAGGCAGATTCTTTACTCTCTGAGCCACCAGGAAGTCCCCAGTACTTGGAGTTGGGAAAATCTGGGGCAGGGAGAAACAGAGTTCAAGAAAACTTCATAGAATGGAAAAGTACAGAGCAAAGAGAAACAGTAGACAGAATTCAATTAATTTACATGTCATATTTTATTAGCCACTACTTTAATTTACATGATCTTATTTGCTTGTACCTCACCAAGAGTTATATAACAAGGAGTTTATGTCCATTTTACCAGTGAAGTTATTTGGGCAGAAGATTGAGTAGAAAGTGAGAGACAGAAGAGTAACCCAATCTCCAGTGTTTTTTATTTGTTTGTTTGTTTGTATTTTCAGTTCTAGTCCCTGTCTCTTTCTTTTATACAAGAGTGGCCTTGTCAAGTGAAGGGAGTCCACCAGCCTGATACTCCTAAAGATTTTTTTAGTGTTTTTGATGTGGACCATTTTTTTAAAGTCTTTATTGAGTTTGTTATAATATTGTTTCTGTTTTATGTTTTTGGTTCTTCGGCTATGAGGTATGTGGCATCTCAGCTACCTGACCAGGGATCGAACCCATACCTTCTGCATTGGAAGGCAAAGTCTTAACCACTGCACCACCAGGGAAGTCCCCCTACTCCAAGTCCTGGGTTGATACTCTTAGTTGTTACCATCTGCAGTACCCAGTGCATGGTCTATCTTAGTAACTCAATGACACCCCAACAAATAGAGTAGCTCATTAAAACCACAACACAGGGGACTTCCCTGGTGGTCCAGTGGTTAAGACTTCACCTTTTAATGCAGAGGGTACAAGTTCAATCCCTGGTCGGGGAGCTAAGATCCCACATGCCTTGCAGCCAAAAAACCAAAACATAAAACAGAAGCAGTAGTGCAACAAATTCAGCAAAGATTTTTAAAATGGTCCACATCAAAAAAAAAAAAAGAATCTTAAATAAATAAATAAATAAAACTACAATGGAAGCACAACTCTGGTGTCAAAAATAATGAAGCCCTTGGAATCAGGACACCAAATTCACATAACTTGCACAGTCACTAACTAGCAAGATGATCAGAAGTCAATTGCTTGGGCCATAAATAAGTTCTGTACAATCAGTCATAGCCATGTCACCAAATTACCACAGGGGAGTGTTTCTGTTGCAGAAGAAAGAAGAATTTAATTTTAGTTGAATCTAAATTTTGATTCCTCACTGGACTTCTGTCCCAGAGTCGTCCTCTATCACCCCTCTCATCCATGTCAACCACCCCCACTGACCTCAAAACCCATCAGCTATAGAAAAGTTGTAAGCAGTGGAGTGACAAGGTAAAAACTACTTGTAAATTCACCCATTATCTTCATATCACATTTCCTTTAGAGCCAATCCCATCTCAAGACATTTTTACAGAAACGTTTGACTGACAGACTCTTACTTGCATGTCTTTTTCCATCCCAGTTCTACCTATTGATGGGAGGAGATTCAAAATCTCACTGCAGAGAAGATTTGAAAGCAGGGAAATGTGAACAACTGAGGCCAGTTTTGTAATCACTCTACCCTCAGAAAAAAAAGAAGGCAGAAATGAAGACTCTCCCTTCAGAGTCACAGTAAAATGATGCCCCAAGTAAAGTCACCAGTGATTTGTTGTGATTTGTTTTTCCTTAGTGGATCTATTTCTGATCATTCTATCTACACCAAAACTATGGTTCTGAACATGGGGATTCCTCTAACATTCAAGTCTGGCAGGGTCATCAGACATCGAAAGAGCAAGGATCCACTGGGCAGGGCAACTCATAGGCTGCAGTCAGATCTCACCAAGCTGGCAGTTAGAAAACAGGGCCACTGAGTTATAGGAGGGAGTGGGTGGCTTTGTACAAGTCAGGAGGAGCAGGGAGGGAGAACTTAATGACCTCAGTGGCCAAGCAGGCCAAGCTCTCTCCACTGCTATGACTAATGATTTGATAAATGAAAAAATGTACTTTGGCTGACAAATCACTACATCACTATTGTATGTTTTGCTTTAAACCACGAGAGCCAGAGAGGAGGTTCCTTAAGCTGTTTGCAGATGGAAACTAATGATTTATGTTCTCACACATGGACTTGCAAGCAGAGACCGCGTCACTGTTTTTCAAATTGTAAACAGCCCGCTCCAGTGGTCAGCAGGCGTTTCCAGAATAGCATGTGTCTGCCTCCAGCCTCTCCCATGTATATTTCTTCTATGTTAAGTGTGACCTTTTATTACGGCTGTCTTCCTAAGATGCTACATCAGATTTGAAAGCAAAAACATGTTATTTCAATGAAGTGATTTAGTGAAAGACTAAAATGTATAAAAGGTATCTTTTATGATGCTAGAAAACTGTGTCATAGACTTTACAATTGTGGGTGTTTAAAATGTTTGCAATCAAGATGCATGTTTTCATAAGGTGAACACCCTGGAGACATACATCTCTAGGTATTTTAACATTTTTCTTTTCCCCACTCATCCTCCAGGAAAAGTAGGTTTCAAGTATCTTACTCATTCTTTAACCATACCACATGAGTCAGTTACATACATCAGTGGATCAGAGTCCAAATTATTTTGCCAGTATCTTGGCCCGGATTAACAATTATGGCTTCTTAATGGCACTTTAAGTCTACTTATATTGCTTGAATGTCAAATGCAATTTCATCATCTGAATCAGTGATATACATACATACATATATAGATTTCCTAACTCCAAATCTTTTTTCACAATATTGATATAATGAATTCATGAATGATTTAATTCCCATCACAAACTTTACACATGGTAACTAAACAGAGATATAAATCTTTTGCTGGAAGTTGTCATGTAGGATGTGAAATGTTTAGACTCACTGGTTTTGTTTTGCTTTCTTTCAACAAGTAGAAGTAGTATTTTGATCAATGACCAAAATTCAGAATATCACTGTAGTCTAAAGGAGAATTTCCTGCTGGGAAATTTGCTCAAAAGAATTTATTACAAGATGTAACTACTACAAGGGATATGGGGACAGATTTGCTTATTCATGCATTTTTAAAAAACATTTTTGTAGCACACTTTGCTAGTTTCCTGTGATTGAAGAGCTTAGATTGTAGTAGCCACTTGCTGGATTTTATTGAAAGAATGTTTAAAGAACATACATCAGATTGTGAGGCATTTAAAATAGGGAGAAAATCCAGTTTTGGCAAACACTTGGGAGAAACGACTTCTCTCAAATAGTGCTACAGAAGTACGAATTAATACAATCTCTCTGGAGGGCAATTTGACAATAAGGTATGTGGAGTTATAAAACTGTGCATTCCCCTCCATCCGCTAATTCTACTTCTAATAATTTAACTCCAATCATGACTGGACAAAGCAAAGATATTTAAGCAAAGATGTGTATAAAAGGATGCTATATTCAGCATCTTCCAGTTAAAATTGGAAGCAATCTCCTTTAATTAGAGATTGGTCAAATATTAGTAAATTATGGTAATTCAAAAAAAGGGAAACAATGTCACCATTAAAGTAATGATGGAAACCTGAATGAAATGATGCTTAAATTGGTCTCAAATATTGTTGCTTGAAAAAGTAAGCTGGGACAGGGCGTTTCTAATTCCACTCTGGTAACTATAGACTTGGGGCTTCTCTGATGGCCCAGTGGGTCCTGCAATGCAGGAAACACCAGACACGCTGGTTGGATCATGGGTCAGGAAGATCCCCTGGAGGAGGAGTTGGCAACCTACTCCAGTTTCCTTGCCTGAAAAATCCCATGGACAGAGGTGCCTGGTGGGCTACAGTCCAAAGGGTCACAAAGAGTCAGACACAACTGAGCACAGCACAAACGAAATGCTATAGAAGTGACTTTATGGGCATGCCTGTGTGCTCATTTACATATACACAAACATTCATGTGGATTTAAATGCATATGCATATTGAGTCACCAAAAGCAACAATATAAATAGCAGTTATAGACCACCAGTAGGTTGATGACAATAAAGATCATTGCTGCTTTTTATTTTTGAATTTTCTGTTTAAATGTCTCAACTTGGATTAGTGTACAAAAATAAAACATGAACATAGCGTAGACTAGTTCAATTGCATGTATGTCCTTAAATCAGGAACTAAAGATGCTGCCTGGACATAATTCATTGCCCAGACTAGCCTGGCTGCTAAAGACCTCTTGAGACCATTTAAATAGATTACCTTGAGGAAGTTAGGTAGCTAACACAGTATCAGATGATTTATCTGAAGTTATTCTTATAGAGAATCTCTCAATAACATATTTCCTTTCGAGCTTTCATTTATCCAGAACACTTTAACCACTTTTTTTTCTGTCCTAGTGATCCATTTGCTTGTCTATTGGGAAACAGACATGGATCCTCCCTCAGCATCAATCAGGGCATAGCACTGCTCAATACACACAGTATTTTAGTTCACAGCGACCCACATTCTCTACTTTTCTCTTCTTTTAAAGCCTCTTCCATCCTCACAGTTACCGCCTATGACCGAGAAGGAGGAAGAATATTTAGACTTCCAAAACGCAGCAAGAATTTGGATAGGTTCCCCAGACAGCTTATTCATATTTTTTTTCTTCCTGGTTTCTGGCTGAGACATGTGATGCTGGAACATTATAAATCCACATCTCAGTCTTTTAAAGTTGAGGAAACACCTCAGTAAAGAAGCAAAAGCTCCTGATTGGGATGACTTTTGAAACCTATCCAGCTATGAATAATCTTTGAAAGAAGCAGTTTGGATGTTAAAGGGACTGATATGTGGGTATCTGCTTTTTCATGTTACTGAAAACGGTTTAGAAAAGCAGAAATGTTTCGATGTCAAAGTACTTTTTGTTTATTAAGTTTTCACAGCTATATATAAAAGCTATCTGATTTCTTATCATAGCCCCAAATTGACGATTATGGGAGGAAGTAGCTAGGGGAACCCCAATCATATTAGTGGTCACAACAAACCACTTTAATAACTGTGAAGAAATTTTTTTTTCTCTTAAAAAATTGAGATGTAATTTGCTCACTACAAAATCCATCCTATAAAGTGTATAATTTTTTTAAAAAGTGTTTTTCAGTCTATTCTCAAAGTAGTGAAACTATCATCACTACCTAATCAGAACCCTTCGTCACCCCATGAAGAAGCATCATCCCCATTATGAGTCACTCTGCATCCCACCTTCCTCCTGGTTCCAGGGATCACTAATCTACTTTCAGCCTCCATGGACTTAGCTATTTTATTGTGAAGAAATTCTTCACATGTTCACTTTAGAGATGATGAAACTGAGGTCCAGAGACTAATAAGCTGTCTGGGGTCATCCTATTTGTATGCTGTATAGTCAGAATGTGACCTCGAGTCTTCTTGCTTTTGGTATAAAAGGAGGATATGTAAAATGTTTGTTGAAATCTTGTTGTTGTTATTGTTTAGTCCCTAAGTCATGTCTGACTCTTTTTGAGACCCCATGGACTGTAGCTCACCAGGCTTCTCTGTCCATGAGATTTCCCAGGCAAGAATACTGAACGGGTCACCATTTCCTTCTCCAGGGGATCTTCCCGACCCAGGGATCAAACCCATGTCTCATGCATTGGCAGGTGAAGTTTTCACCACTGAGCCACCCAAGAAGCACTTGCTGAAATTAGAACCATTAGTAACTCTCTTCCTTGACCAAGGTCTGCACTAATTACCACATGTCTAAAGCAGATGGGACAGCAAAAGATTGCCTTTATTACTGACAAAGATGATGTGGGAGCAAGTGCTAATATTTTTGGGAAAATGGACTCATCAATACTGAGTCCAGAAATATGGCAGACATCTTCATCCAAGTACAGAACATTCTGGAAGACCACTCTTCCAGAGAGCAAACAGGGGACAAACAATACCCCTTATTCTTTGTAGACAGGCCACTGCCAAGGAAGAGAAAAGGGGTGAGATAAGTTGAGTATGCCTACTTTATTTTTCTTAAACTTACCAGGAAGGAAGTCTCTCCTTTTCTTCCATGGATTAGTAGATAAGAGGGTAGGAGAGAGACCAAGAATGCTACACTAGTGGAACCTTCTCCACATGGAAGGAAACAGAAGTGTGGAAGCATCGTTCCCATGCAATAGTTTGAGATTGTGCGGTCTCATAACTTTAAGAACCAAACAGCGTGTGTTCTTTTTAGCTCTCATAAATTTTATAGATTCCTGGGAAAAGATAAATAAGATGTGACAAACCAGGAGAGCTGGGTCTTCTCCAACATTCCTCCTCCCATCCATGTCATCACTTGCTGTCACCTTCTGCCCCAGATTAGGTATATATAGTTCCGATTTAGAGGAAGAAGGCTTTATCTGAAAAAGGAAGGAGAACTTTAGAAGAGATTTCCAGGTAGGAAAGGCAGTTGAGGAACACCTGACTGATATCCCCTTCAAACTGAAAGAATCCACAGGGTAGAAGAGGAGCAGATTCTTCTCCGCAGATGGAGTCTGATGAGCGGGAGCCTAGCAGGTGTGTCCCAGGATTCTGGAACATGAACGAGGATCAGCGGAAGAAGGTAGCCCAGTTGAAGAAGGTCTACTCCAAAATACCTTCAGAACCTACAACCCGCAAGTGCAACAGAGCAGATTCAGAAGTGCTGGCTTGCCAAAGAGATTAGTATAAGCTAGGTCACAGGTCCTAGAAGTCACATGATCAGGAGAAGCAAGGTCTCCCAAAGCTGGTGTGCAGAGCACTGCTGGCTGGTTTCATAATGGAAAAGCCTGAGGAGAATGAGCAAGGTTCAAAAATGAGATAATCTCTCAACACAGCCCGGCCATGCCATGAAGCAAACAAGAGTGGAGACTGAATCCCACGGTCAGTATACCAGTGTGTTGCCAGTCACGAAGTGACGACCCCCTGCTTGCCTGAGAGGCTTCCTTCTTCCATCTTCTGTCCCATTCTTGAGAATTTAACTTTGGGGTCAGACAAAGAAAAGGAACGTCTAAGATAGAGAACTTTGAACGGGACTGAACCTGAGATTAGCAATCCTGAATTTACACAAAAACATCTTGGGTTGAACTAAGAGTTTTTCCCCTCAGAAGGGCTTTGTTAGTTATTCTGTTAAGGGTCAGAAATGGGGGCTCATGAACTAAGTTTTGAAAAAATTCTTTTTGCATACATGGGTTTTGCGATTTAATTGTGAGTCAGTATTGTTGTTGTTTAGTCACTAAATTGTGTCCAACTATTGTCAACCCCATGGGCTGTAGCATGCCAGGCTTCCCTGTCCTTCACTATCTCCCAGCGTTTGTTCAGAATCAGATCCATTGAGTCACTGATGCCATCCAATCATCTCATCCTCTGTAACCCCCTTCTCCTCTTGCCCTCAATCTTTCCCAGCATCAGAGTCTTTTAGAATGAGTCGGCTCTTCGCATGAGGTAGCCAAAGTACTGCATCTTCAGTTTCAGCATCAGTCTTTCCAATGAATATGCAGGGTTGATTTCCTTTAGGATTGGCTGGTTTGATCTCCTGGCTGTCCAAGGGACTCTCAAGAGTATTTTCCAACATCGCAGTTCAAAAGCATCAATTCTTTGGCGCTCAGTGTAAGCTTATCCATAATGTCACTGTGCTATTGTGTCATGCTTTTCTTCTAACCACTTTCCATTCTACTAGGTCTTGGGGGCAAATTGAATAGAAACATTTTAATCTAGCAAATGCACTGTAATTAACAGAAGATCAGATTTCTACAGACCTGATTCTAAAGTGTTCCAAAGAAGATCATTCTAAGTGCTTTCACAGGAGGATAATCATTCTCAGTGGTTCTTTGGATTTCAACCAAGACCCTCAAATGAGATAAATCCAAAATTACAGCTCTTGACAGCAGTAGCTGAGAAGTGGATGATTAGAGGATATAATCTCCATGACAACCTTGTTCTCAGAGAGAGTGCTTTTTAGATTACGTCAACGATACAAATTTCCTTGAGAAATGATGTAATGGATTTTAATACTCATTTTCTATTTCTTTGAGTAGATGGTGATGTAAAAGGTTGAACCAAAAAATAACAACCAGTCTTACATATGCCAGTCCTCTGCTGCGTTGGTAAATTACAGCTGTGGTTTCCACCAGGTAATTAAAAGGGGTTTATGAATAACGATCCGCGTTTGGGGTTATCTAGATTTTCCACAATACATGATCCATGAGTCTTAGAATCGGAGCACTAAAAGAGACTTAAAAGTTTTATAGTTCTTTCTCCTGACCCTAGTCTACAGATAGTGAATACAAGCTTCAGAAAAGCACCGCTCTTTGATTTAGTGGACTATATTTGTTTGCAGCAGAACCTAGGTCTGAGGAAAGTGGTTCTTGAGCTTCTTATAAACTCACAAGTAATATATTCCTCCTTTGATTCAATTCCACAGAAAACATAATCTATGAAGATGTGTTGTTCATGCCTACAAAGTTGCTTCAGTTCTATCTACGAAATTGTGTCTGAGTCTTTGCAACCCTATGGACTGTAGTCTTCCAGGCTCCTCTGTCCATGCGATTCTGCAGGCAAGAATATTGGAGTGGGTTACCATGTCCTCCTCCAGGGGATCTTCCCAACCCAGGGATGGAACTCACATCTCTTAGGTCTCCTGCATTGGCAGGCAGGTTCTTTACTGCCACCTGAGAAGCCCATGAAGATATGTTATTAATCTAGAATCAGGCAGGACACCATAGAGTTTCAGAGCCTGGCTTCTGAGACTCAACTGCTTGGTTTCAAAACTTGATGCTTTCACTTGTTAGCAGGTGAATGGATAAGTAACTTAACCTCTGTAACCAAGCTTCCTCATTTGTATGATCATGAAAAAAATTAACAGGGTCTACCTCATAGAGCTTTTGTTAGGGTTAAATGATTTAATCCATATAAAGGATTTAGAACACAGGGCTCCATAATAAAACTCAATTCTTCATGTGTAAATACATGGGCATGCTCTCAAGAAGGAATCATACAGTGATATGAGCCCAGTGGAAAGTTGTGTATGGGAATCCAACATTTTTGTATTTATGTTTGCAATCTGCTTCTTCTTCTTGTTCAGTGGCTAAGTCATGCCCAACTCTTGGCAACACCATGTACCCCATGTCAGCATGCCAGGCTCCTCTGACCTCCACTATCTCCTGGAGTTTGCTCAAACTCATGTGCATTGAGTCTGTGATGCCATCCAACCATCTCATCATTTGTCTGGTCTGATTGTACATAAATATAATATCACTGGAATTGGGCAGGGATGTAATATTGGTAAGATAGAGTAAGAAGCCCTGAGTGATTCAGCCGCTGGGCTTTGGATATCTCCCCTTGTTCTCTGGGCTAATTTTTCTTCCTTTCCTATGATGTCTAAGAAATTGGATTGGCCAAAATGTCCGTTCAGGTGTTTCCGTAATATCTTATGGAAAAACCCGAGTGAAACTTTTGGCTAACTTAGTACTTAGGAAAAGTTTTAAAGGAAAAGAGAAAATTAAAAGCAGCTGATGGAACTCTTCTGACTCCTTTACTGCATTCTCTGAAATGTAGAAAGAGTGACCTAAATTCAAACACAGAACAACCCGTGAATGTCTTGGAATTCCAGACACACACCCTTTTCCCCCTGATTAGCCCTGCATCCCTACCCTGAGTCTCTCCACCGGGGAATTCCTATTTGTAAATCTCAGTGTATCTTCATTCTGATGAATCCTGGGAACTCAGACACATCACACGCAGCATCTGGGAAAATGGGAAATCCTTCTGTTTGCCTCCCTGGAGTTATCTGGGGATGAGAAACATCTGTTATCATCCTTTCAGTAACAGGGTATTTGATGCGTTCATTTTTTCTGCTCTGCTTTGAATATTCTCAGCTCAGCAAAATATTTTCTGTAAGCAAGTCATTGAAAATAAAGTATGATAAACTAATAAACCTGAGGTGTTATCAATCATAAAGATATTATAAAAGATCTCAGATGTAATCATCCCCCATGATTAAAAAAATTATAGTTAAGATATTCAAAAGATGGTGCTTTTGGCTCTTTGCACAACAGTGCCCAAGAAGCAAGCTATCTGTGTTAGTGGTTTACACACAACTGGAAGAAATAAAAAATGCAGTGAAACAGGTGCAAAGGTGTTAAAGTCACTGAAGCCCTGAAACTGTCTTAAGTCCCATAAAAGAGTAGCATTTGGCAGGTCTCTATATAAATGAGGTTAGGTTTGCCAGAAAAGTAACATAACACTACTGGTAAGGAAAGAAAAGCATATCCTATCAGAATTTCCCTGCATTCCATCCAAAACTTCTACGAAGCCTTAGTAATGGGCTGATTCATCACATATAAATTCCATTCCAAAAAATAAAAAGAAATCATAACTTTCCCACTATTGCTCTGTAGAAAAGCAAGAGTAATATTGAAAATATGTTTGCCAATTTCTTGCTCCTAAAGAAATGTGTCATTTTGCTTAGCAATTATTTTTCTCTTCACCTCCACCTAAAGTCTTATAATAAAGGGAGTATATGAAGTGATTGAAAACTATAAAATATTTTTGCTTCTAAATTAAATAGCTTTGGTTATGTATATAGATGAATATAGATGATTGTTCGTGTGTGTGTGTGTGTGTGTGTGTGTGTGTGTGTGTATACTCAGTCCCTCAGTCATGTCCAACCCTTTGGGACCCCATGGACCCCAGGCAAGAATACTGGAGTGGGTTGCCATGTCCTCCTCCAAGGGATCTTCCTGACCCAGGGGGTCACAGGGTTACCAATAATTATTCATCTGAATTTCAAATTTCAAAGTAATCCACCTTACCCATATAACTGCTAAGTGACTTCAGTTCAGTTCAGTTCAGTTCAGTCCCTCAGTAGTGTCCGACTCTTTGCAACCCCATGAATCACAGCACACCAGGCCTCTCTGTCCATTACCAACTCCCAGAGTTCACTCAGACTCATGTCCATCGAGTCAGTGATGCCATCCAGCCATCTCATCCTCAGTCGTCCCCTTCTCCTCCTGCCCCCAATCCCTCCCAGCATCAGAGTCTTTTCCAATGAGTCAACTCTTCACATGAGGTGGCCAAAGTACTGCAGTTTCAGCTTTCGCATCATTCCTTCCAAAGAAATCCCAGGGCTGATCTCCTTCAGAATGGGCTGGTTGGATCTCCTTGCAGTCCAAGGGACTCAGCGTCTTTTCCAACAACACAGTTCAAAAGCATCAACTCTTTGGTGCTCAGCCTTCTTCACAGTCCAACTCTCACATCCATACATGACCACAGGAAAAACCATAGCCTTGACTGGACAGACCTTAGTCGGCAAAGTAATGTCTCTGCTTTTGAATATACTGTCTAGGTTGGTCATAACTTTTCTTCCAAGGAGTAAAGCATCTTTTAATTTCATGGCTGCAGTCAGCAACTGCAGTGATTTTGGAGCTCAAAAAAATAAAGTCTGACACTGTTTCCACTGTTTCCCCATCTATTTGCCATGAAGTGATGGGCCCGGATGCCATGATCTTCATTTTCTGAATGTTGAGCTTTAAGCCACCTTTTTCACTCTCCTCTTTCACTTTCATCAAGAGGCTTTTTAGTTCCTCTTCACTTTCTGCCTTAAGGGTGGTGTGTCATCTGCATATCTGAGGTTATTGATATTTCTCCTGGCAATCTTGATTCCAGCTTGTGTTTCTTCCAGTCCAGTGTTTCTCATGATGTACTCTGCATATAAGTTACACTAAGTTTATGACTAAAAATCAGATGTATGACTTTAATCAGAGTTTAAACTACATGGAATTCATGGATCATAAGATCTAAAAAATTTTTTTCCTTCTGTGTGTGTGGAGACAACAGGAGGGAAATAGGTCTCTGGAAGAAGTACTGGAAACCTTTGTTTTTTTAACTATTAAAGATCTGTTTACAGTCCACAGTGTCCTTTTTGGATTTCATGTTAGCTAAATAAAATGACAACTGTCCACTGTTTATAAATGAGAGATTCCTGTGGTCGTGGATCTTCCACTCTGGGTTGTAAACTTAACTCACAGAGACACTTCCCACCTCCAAGTCCCCACTCAACTTTCTTACCCATAAGCCTTTATAACGACTCCACTCCAGTGCAGGAATGGTATAGAAGTATTGCTTCAGAGTGTGAACTGATGTGTGCAGGAAGTTATTTGCTTAGCTGGGGACCAGAAATAAAAGTGTGTTAGCAAAACTTATTAACCATAGATTGGACTGAGCTGGTGCCTAGAGAAAAACAAGCCATAATACAATGTGTCCTGTCATTTTCAGGGTAAAGAGTCCAGAATATAGAAAAGATAAGGGAGAGGTTCTACCTAAGGACCCATGGTGAAAGTTTCTATTTTCCTTTTTATCTTTTGGCTGTAATGGGTCTTTGTTCTGTGTGAGGACTTTCTCTAGTTGTGACGTGTCAGAGCTACTCTTTGTTTTGGTGCCCAGGATTCTCATTTCAGTGGCTTCTCCTGTTGTGAAGCACAGACTCTAGAGTGAGGACTCAGTAGCTGTTGTACATGGGCTTAGTTGCTCTGGCATGTGGGATCTTCCCAGACTAGGAATTGAACTCATGTCTCCTGTACTGACAGACGAATTCTTAACCACTGGACCACCAGGAAGCCCTAAGCGTCTGACTGTTGACTGATGTAAAAAAGTTCCCTCAGTTGAGTGGATTAGTAAGGCAACCAACCAGCGAGGAAATTCGTAGATCATTTCCAAGACAACTGTTGGCATCCCCCTGACATCTATTCATCTGCCCAAGGAAGTGATCATAAAGTTGAGCAAATATTGTGAGTCCCTCCAGAAAGGAAGGAGAGGGATGGGAGGGTTGAGGGAAGGCAGTAGTTCCATCTTTGTTCAGTACGAAGACAAAGAGTCTGGGAGACATTTTGGTCCTGCCTCTGACCTCTTCATTTCTCCACTACTGTTCCTTAGATAAATGAAATTGGGAAGAGGAGTGAAAATAAACACATTACAGTATACATCAGGCATATCTACCTTTGTTCTCTGTGTTGGCTGGGGTCAAAATTGACTGCTATATGCAAAGATTTTTTGTATGCATCATATTACACAAACAATTCAGGTTTTGACATTCTAACCCCAAATACAGTTTTATTGCCATCAGTCAAGCATTGTGGAGATGGATGTCTGCTAAATGGTTTCTAGGAGGGACTAGAATCTTCTGAAATATTAGTAAATTCATCATTAAAAATATTCTGTGGTCTAATTAGTTTGGAAATCACAGGTTAAACAAGTTAATTAGATTTATTTTCTGTAGTAATTCTCAGCCTTTAACGTATTATTTAGTTATTCTATCTCTAGATAGTATTATCAGACAGAGAAAGAGATAGGGGAGAAAAATTATATGTAAATTGCTTTAAGGAGGCAATCAACCTTATCTGCTACAACATAATTACATGCATTATGGCCTTCTCTGTGGCCAGGGAAAAGGGATAAATGATACTGCATTTAAGCATTAGTTACTTATGTTTTAAAGTATTTTTTTTAAGATTTTTTTATGTGGACCATTGTTTACGTCTTTATTGAATTAGTTACAATATTACAATAAAAAACCAATAAGTTTGGGTTTTTGGCCATGAGGCATGTAGGACCTTAGCTTCCCAATCAGGGGTTGAACTGGCACGCCCTGACTTGGAAGGTGAAATCTTAATCACTGGATGACCAGGGAAGTCCCTAAACAATCAGTTATCTTTTAAACAATGACCACTAGTCCCACAGGTACATAGTTTGGGTAATGGGGATACAGAGCATATCTCTTGTGTAAAATCCTGTGGATCATTGTTGTGCAAGTTTGCGCAAATTATTTAATTTCCCAGAGCCTAGATTTTCTCATTTACAAAAGTGAGCTAATACATAGCTCCTGAAAGTGAAATTTAGTTGCTCAGTCATGTCTGACTCTTTGCAAACCCATTGACTGTAGCCCACCAGGCTCCTCTGTCCATGGACTTCTCCAGTGAAGAATGCTGGAGTAGGTTCCCATTTGCTCCTTCAGAAGATCTTCCCAACCTAAGGACTGAACCCAGGTCTCCTGCACTGCAGGCAGCTTCTTTACCATCTGAGCCACCCAGGAAATCTGCCCAGCACAGATGGTTTCCCAGGAAAACAGTTAGTGTACAACAACTATTGCTCTTAAAACATCTTCTGTCATTTATTCCATTTATCCACTCAACTAGGCAAGCCAACACTTTTTTTTTGTGGTGTCTACTATGAATCAGGCACTAAGGATATAAACAGGATTTCATTCCCTGACTGAACTTACTGTTCAGCAGTGAAAACAGACAATTTAAATAAGCAATAATGGTTACATGTGACAATATATTTGATAGAGAATATTCAGGGAGCTAATTGTCAACCTTGGGATCTAAGGAAGGTGGTAGAGACTAGTACAACTACTCTTCCTCTGATCCACAGTGAAGGAACCAGCATAAAAATCACACCCACAGAGAAATAAGAAGTGAGAGATTGGAGAGCAGAAAAGAATGAAAAGGAGCTGTGCCTTCAAACTGGATTTCTTGCTTGGCCTCTATAGGAACTCAAAAAGGTGGTAAAGCCACATTTCCCAGAGACAAAGAGCCAGTTCCCAGTGGAGCCAAGTCTATTGCCCAGGGTTTCTGAATTCTAGCTCAGACTCTTCACCATTGTTCAATGTTAAGTGGCCACAGCGGGGATAAACAGAGGAGTTTCTTTAAATCTCCAACTAAGGATAACCCTATCACTAGTTTCTTCATAAATAATGCTTCCTCAGAATTCTGTCCTTTACATTCTCATTTCTCATGCAACTGCAAAATTTCATTTTCTTTTTACCTATGTCATACCATATTTGATTATAATTCCACCAGGCCAAGAACTATGTTATATTCCTCTATATATTTTCAGTACCTGGCTTGTGTTGATTGATAGAATTGATGAATTGACATATTAGCTGAGATTAGCTTGTGTTAATTTATATAAACAATTAGTAAAACCCTTTTAGCATTGAATTGGATATTCTTTTGTTAAAAGTAGGAAGTTCTCATTAAACTTGTTTGACTTCAATTTACTGTCTCTGTCTGTTCATATAAATGACTAGAGCAGAGAAATTATAGTAGAAGAGGAAATTTCCCCTCCGTGATTGAAATACTTGGAATCTAAAGAATTTATAATCTTCTTCTCATAGTGCCTTCTGGGGAAAAATATTTTAAGGACCAGGAGAAATTGTTCCTGATTCTCCCATTTTTTGCTCAATTGGTAGTTATCTTTTAATGTAATAAAAATGATCGAGCTAAAAGTATTCTAGAAAGCTTATCAACAAATCAAATAGAATCCAGCTCAAGTCACCTGAAGTCATCGATTTCAAATATTTTTTGGAAATAATTAATTTTTTTAAAAACAGAGGTTAGATTAAAAGTAATATTTTTAAAAAATATATTTATTTTAAATACCAAGTTGCCCTTGAGCTTAATGTCTAGGTTAATTAAAGATTTGGAAGTCTATAGTAATAACTCTATTGATAATGGATGGAGAATAGAGGCTGGCATGCATCAACAGGTTTTATAATCCTATAGTTGAGGCTCAATTTTGAGGACTTGAGGTCACCTTAGTGAGGACCTGGTGATTCCATTCATGGAAGCTGTGAATGTTTAGCAAAGGAAGAACAAGCTAGTTTTATAATTAAAATTGCTTTGTGTGCTGAGTTGCTCAATGGTATCCAACTCTTGGCAGCCCGCCAGACTCCTCTTTACGTAGGATTCTTCAGGCAAGATACTGGAGCAGGTTGCCATTTCCTACTCCAGGGGATCTTCCCAACTCAGGGTTCAAGCCCTACTCTCTTTCACTGGCAGGCAGATTCTTTATCACTAGTACCACCTGGAAGCACTGTCTTATAATAGTATAATTGTGTCTCAGTTTTGAGGACTTGAAGTCACCTTAGTTAGTATCTAGTGATTTCATTCATGGAAGTTGTCTGATCAATTAGCAAAGGATGAACTAGCTAATTTTGTCATTGCAATTGTTTTAGCACTGCACTAAATGATAAACATCAAACCTCTTAAACTGGAGTCAGAAAATGAATTTCTTGCTTATTATCTGGAAGCAGCCACTGTGACTTCATTGAAGTCCTCCTTGCTTTGCTTGGTAGTCAAAATTTGGTTAAATAAATGTTCTCACTAAAGGGCTAGTGTACTTAATGCAAGACAGGGGGAAAATGGGCCTTAAGATATTTGTTCATAGCTTTTCTGGAATATTTTGACACAACTTAAACTGAAGTTGGGCATTGTCACCAAGGGTGGAAATGGAAACATCTCCTTTACTTGTCTTCAGAGGATGTTTATATGATTCCGTTTGTCTGCCTCTAATTCCTTAGAGATGGAATTATACTATTGGGTTTCCTGAAGGGTGTTTCACATATTTACATGGTTTGTTTAATTTTGCATTGCCCTTTGTGGATAGAAGTATTTGTCTTGCCAAGCAGAGAGCCCACACAAAAGTCACACACACAAGTTTAAAGAAAGGACTTTTAGACCATTTGCTTGAATAAAAGACATCACTTCTCATTCTAAGAAAATATAGATGTCAAAACCATTTTTTTGGCTATCACTGATTACTAGGAAGTCCCCTATGAATTACCTCAGTATAAACGAAAAACACACACATGAACCAAATGCCCTTTAATTACAAGGCTTTATTTATTGATTTACTTTTAAAATCTAGGGTGAAACATTAAGGCAAATGCACTGTGGAGCTTGTGAAAACAAAAGGTTTGATAATTTGAGATGAAACCCTTGCCCCAGCCCCTGCCTCTGCGGAATAGCCAACATATATTCACACCACTACAGAATAATAAAACAAGGAATTGTTGGGCAATTCTGGCTCTGGGTCCTTCTTATTTTGTATGGTTTTTCTATAGGTCTCAGACTGAGATACACACAAAAAAGACAAATATCAGAGAGCTTCCAGTAGTCTGCCAGATCCTTCACATTCTGGCCCCCACTTACTGGGCCGAGGGCTTCCCAAGTGGCTCAGCAGGTAAAGAATCCACCTGCAATGCAGGAGACAAGGGAGATGCAGGTTCGATTCCTGGGTCGGGATGATCCCCGGAGGGAGAAAATGGCAACCCACTCCCGTATTCTTGCCTGGAAAATCCCATGGACAGAGGAGTCAAGGGTCATGAAGAGTCAAATAAGACTGAGGGACGAAGCATGCATGCGCTGGACCCATCCAAAGCTGTAACTCTCTCCCTTCACTGCTGACACATGGGCATCCTTGCCATTCATCCTCTGTGCACGTACCCACGCTTTTGCCTCCATTTCCCCCTTTGCTCAGAACCCTCTTCTTTTTAAAAAATTTTATTGGAATGCAGTTGCTTTACAATGTTATATTAGTGTCAGATATACAACAAAGTGAATCAGTTATACAAATACCTATATCCACTCTTTTTTAGATCTTTTTCCCATGTAGGCCATTACAGTTATCTTTTAATTTTATTTATTTATTTGCAACTCAGAGCAACTTGCGGATCTTCGTTCTGGCCCAGTCAGAGATTGAACCTGGGCCCTTGGCAGTGAGAGCATGGAGTCTAACCACTGGACCACCAGGGAACTCCCAGTTACCTATTTTATATATAGTAGTATGTTTATATATAGTAGTATGTTCATGTCAATCTCCAAATCCCAATTTACCTCTCTCCCCATCCCTAGAAAGTTCTTCTTTGTGGGACTTATCTAACTATCTGCATAAAATAGCAAATCTCCCTCATTTCTTTGGGACTCCCAAGACTCCTCAGTCCATTTTGTTACTCTCTGGTAACTCTTGCTACATAACAGATCACCCTCAACCTTAGTGACTTGTAGCAACAAAGATGTGTCATTTCTTAGGATTTTGAGGGTTTGCCTGCACTCATTCAAGCAGCTACGCTCATCTGGAGGTGTCCACTGAAGGCAGACTCACTCACATATCTGGCATTTGATACTTGTCAGGTGGCACCCCACTCCAGTACTCTTGCCTGGAAAATCCCATGGACAGAGGAGCCTGGTAGGCTGCAGTCCATGGGGTTGCAAAGAGTTGGACACGACTGAGCTACTTCCCTTTCATTTTTCACTTTTATGCATTGGAAAAGGAAATGGCGACCCACTCCAGCATTCTTGCCTGGAGAATCCCAAGGACGGCAGAGCCTGGTGGGCTGCCGTCTATGGGGTCGCACAGAGTCGGACACGACTGAAGCGACTTAGCAGGAGCAGCAGGTGAGTATATTGGTTCTCCTCCATGTGCCCCCACCGCCGCCATCCTCCTGGAGGCTTACAGCAAAGTAAGTAGTGAGGTTCCTTGAGACCACGGGTCCCAAACTCTGACAGCATTCCAGCTGTATGATATTAACAAGTCATGAGGGGTGAGAAAGTAACCCCAACTCTTGAAGTGAGAAGCATGGATGAATTGTGCCCATATGTAGTCTACTACAATTTATTTTCTAGTTTACTTATGCATTTACTCGTTTGCTTTCTTGCCTTTCCCATTCAAGTGTAAGTCCCCTGAGTACAGAGACCTAGTTGTATTTCTTACTATATATCCCCATTTCATAGAACAATATCTAGGACATTGTGAGTATTCATTCAATATTTTTTTAATGAATGATCACTGAGTAGATGATCTCATTTGATTTTAACAATGATCTTGCAAAATAAGGAAGGTTTGGGGAGGAATAAATTCCTTGAGGCAGGTTCTGTTTATTTGAAGCAGTGCCTTTAGCTCATCACAGAAGACTTGGGGCCACAGTAATCCACAAATATTAGTGCTGGAAAATACATGTTGACTCACTATTGCTATTGTGGTTTTATAGAAGAGAAAACAGAATCTTGAAATGCTTTCTGACCCTAAAACTTGTAATTATTGTTAAAGCTGGATTTAAAGTATTGGTCTTCTTGACATTTAAGTTCTTTTTGACACAATGTCACCAGATTACATGGTGTGCATACAATGAATCATGCATATGGCTATGAACCAGAATCACAAGGAAAAAAAATTTAACCATGAACTCAAGACACTTAATGTGTACTGAAAAAAGCACTAGAGCTCTCTTCAAGAAAATTAGAGATACCAAAGGAACATTTCATGCACAGATGGGCTCAATAAAGGACAGAAATGGTATGGACCTAACAGAAGCAAAAGATATTAAGAAGAGGTGGCAAGAATACACAGAAGAACTATATAAAAAAGAGCTTCATGACCCAGATAATCACGATGGTGTGATCACTCACCTAAAGCCAGACATTCCTGGAATGTGAAGTCAAGTGGGCCTTAGAAAGCATCACTACAAACAAAGCTAGTGGAGGTGATGGATTTCCAGTTGAGCTATTTCAAATCCTGAAAGATGATGCTGTGAAAGTGCTCCACTCAATATGCCAGCAAAATTGGGAAACTCAGTAGTGGCCATGGGACTGGAAAAGGTCAGTTTTCATTCCAATCCCTAAGAAATGCAATGTCAAAGAATGTTCAAAGTACCGCACAATTTCACTCATCTCACACGCTAGTAAAGTAATCCTCAAAATTCTCCAAGCCAAGCTTCAATAGAACATGAACCATGAACTTCCAGATGTTCAAGCTAGTTTTAGAAAAGGCAGAGGAACCAGAGATCAAATTGTCAACATCCACTGGATCATGGAAAAGCAAGAGAGTTCCAGAAAAACATCTATTTCTGCTTTATTGACTATGCCAAAGCCTTTGACTGTGTGGATCACAACAAACTGGAAAATTCCAAAAGAGATGGAAATACCAGACCACCTGACACTCCTCTTGAGAAATCTGTATGCAGGTCAGGAAGCAACAGTTAGAACTGGATACGGAACAACAGACCGGTTCCAAATTGGGAAAAGAGTATGTCAAGGTTTTATATTGTCATCCTGCTTATTTAACTTATATGTAGAGTACATCATGAGAAATGCTGGACTGGAGGAAGCACAAGTTGGAATCAAGATTGCTGGGATAAATATCAATAACCTCAGATATGCAGATGACACCACCCTTATGGCAGAAAGTGAAGAAGAGCTAAAGAGCCCCTTGATGAAAGTGAAAGAGGAGAGTGAAAAAGTTGGCTTAAAGCTCAACATTCAGAAAATGAAGATCATGGCATCAGGTCCCATCACTTCAAGGGAAATAGATGGGGAAACAGTGGAAACAGTGTCAGGCTTAATTTGGGGGGCGGGGGGGGGGGCTCCAAAATCACTGCAGATGGTGATGGTAGCCATAAAATTAAAAGACACTTGCACCTTGGAAGGAATGTTATGACCAACCTAGACAGCATATTAAAAAGCAGAGATATTACTTTGCCAGCAAAGGTCCATCTAGTCAAAGCTATGATTTTTCCAGTAGTCATGTATAGATATGAGAGTTGGACTATAAAGAAAGCTAAGCTCTGAAGAATTGATGCTTTTGAACTGTGGTGTTGGAGAAGACTCTTGAGAGTCCCTTGGACTGCAAGGAGATCCAACCAGTCCATCCTAAAGGAGATCAGTCCTGAATATTCACTGGAAGGACTGATGCTGAAGCTGAAACTCCAATACTTTGGCCACCTGATACGAAGAGTTGACTCATTTGAAAAGCCCCTGATGCTGGGAAAGATTGAAGGCGGGAGGAGAAGGGGACGACAGAGGAAGAGATGGTTGGATGGCATCACTGACTTAATGGACATGAGTTTGAGTAAACTCTGGGTGTTGGTGATGGACGGGGAGGCCTGGCATGCTGCAGTCCATGGGGTCGCAAAGAGTCCGACATGACTGAGTGACTGAACTGAACTGATAGAATTAAATATTGACTGAATAAATACACAAACTGTGTGGAAATGGAGCTAGGATGTGTTCTCCAAAGGACAGTGCTATGGGAGGATTCAATAACAGTGTTTTAATTATAGAAAGAGCAGTGACCCAAACAAATACTCTTATTTGCCTTGTGAAGTTTGTAGTGAATGGGGCTTCCATGGTGGCTGAGATGGTTAATAATCTGCCTATAATGCAGGAGACCTGGGTTCTCTCTCCAGCTCAAGAAGATCCCCTGGAGAAGGGTAGGGTCACCCACTCCAGTATTCTTGCCTGGAGAATTCCATGGACAGAAGAGCTTGGTGGGCTACAATCCATGGGGTCACAAAGAGTTGGTAATACACTGATGGTATATTAGTGAGACAATATTGTAATCATGTAAACAGTTTGCTTTGATTCACAAGACCAGGTCATATTAAATATTGGTACAACCAGTGGTAAGGCACTTAACCCTTATGCTACCTAAGTATATGCATTGGTGCCTAACTTGTGAAGAATATAAGGTACTAGTATTGAGAATGCCCACTTTCTTGCCACACTGCTAGATTCTTTTAATTGCCCAATTTTAGATCTGTCTGGACTGACCTTGGAGAATTGGAGACTTGATCTCTTCAATACAAAAGCAGCACAATTTCTAGAAGGGAGCAATCAATTCTGCAGAAGAATGACCCTGGTTCTAGTTCTGACTCTGCTCCTGGTAAGTGGTTGTCTTTGTACAAGTCAGTGCCCCTTTCAGTTCAGTTCAGTTGCTCAGTCGTGTCCAACTCTTTGCGACCCCATGAATCGCAGCACGCCAGGCCTCCCTGTCCATCCCCAACTCCCAGAGTTCACTCAAACTCACATCCATCGAGTCGGTGATGCCATCCAGCCATCTCATCCTCTGTCGTCCTCTTCTCCTCCAGCCCCCAATCCCTCCCAGCATCAGAGTCTTTTCCAGTGAGTCAACTCTTCGCATGAAGTGGCCAAAGTCCTGGAGTTTCAGCTTTAGCATCATTCCTTCCAAAGAAATCCCAGGGCTGATCTCCTTTAGAATGGACTGGTTGGATCTCCTTGCAGTCCAAGGGACTCTCAAAAGTCTTCTCCAACCCCACAGTTCAAAAGCATCAATTCTAGGACCTCAGTTTTCTCTTCTCTCAATGAAGGAATTTACCTGGATTTGTTCTAAGGGCTTATTCTCAGTGCAAGGTCTGCTTCTCATCACCACTGTTTCTTACAGCTCACACTTGCCTCCCTCTCCACACACACTTTATAATCCTATTTGAGAATCTACTTCTCCTATTGTTCTATCAGCATCTGGTCTATCACAAGCTGGGGAGGAGAGAATGGAAAAGAGGAAGAAGAAGCCCCAGGCACAAAAGGTGATGTCATCTCTACCCCATGCTGAGCTAGTGCCTGCTTTCCAGTTGCATACACTCCCTGTGGCTTCTCACAAGTGTTCTTGGGAGTGAGGAGGTAGAGGTCTCCAAGTTCATCTTGCAATCCTGCTAATAGCCTTTACAGCATTCATTCCTCAGATCAGGCCATGTCTCTGGGTTCCATTCATAAATAAAACTCAAGGTAACCCTCTACAGTCTCAGCTTTAGGGGAAATTTGTTCCAGGAAGGAAAGTGCTATTAACTACAGAGTGCTAGGGTAAGCAGAGTGCTTTGCAAATAATGCCTAATAAACAGACAAAGCCAGGTGTGAAGCATGATTTATATCCTCCCATGGTACAGAGCCTTTTAATGCCTTGGCTGCTGATGGTCATCTTGGAACTGTGCCATTCTCCTCTAGAACATTGTTACAGTCTAACACTCCAGGTGGGGAGCAGCAACTCCTTGCTTTTTTTTATCCATCTTTAGAAAGAAAACTTTAGACCAAAATTAATAAAAGCACAAGAGCATGGAGGGAAGAAATATGTGATCAATGGTGAAAGAAAACTTTTCGTGATTAAAAGTCAGCTGGCCTGAGACCTCCACTGGACTGACAAATCTCCTTCTTTTAGCTGCAGTGAAAAATAAAGGTCCTCCCTACTTCTAACAGACTTTTTTGGTAGGGTTTTTGCTGGTCCATTCTGTTTGAGACTGGAAAAGACTGGCCTTATGGTTAAGTCATAGTAAAAGGCATTATTTCATTCTCTGCCTCTCCTTCCTGTCTTACACACAGGAAAAACCCTAGAAGGGAAGAAAATGAGGATGTATAGGAAAAAATCAAGAAAGACAAGGTAGGAGAAAGGGGTTGGGAAAGAGTAAAAATAAAGAGAAAAAAATTGAAATGTGGCATGGTTGAATGACTGATAGCTGAGCAGTCAGACATGAAGTGAAGTGAAGTGAAGTTGCTCAGTCGTGTCCGACTCTTTGCAACCCCGTGGACTATAGCCTACCAGATTCCTCCATCCATAGGATTTTCCAGGCAAGAGTACTGGAGTGGGTTGCCATTTCATTCTCCAGGGGATCTTAGTCAGACATGGGTTAGTCCTAATTCTAGTTTTGTGTGAACCTCAACGTTTACTTCTTTTTATTTATTTTTTAATAAGAAATGAATCTATGGAAATATACAAATAAATGAGGTTTCATGAGTTGTCCCCATCCTTTTCTTAAATTAATTTTTATTGTTGTATAGTTGCTTTACAGTGTTATGTTAATTTCTACTGTACAGCAAAGTGAATCAGCTCTATGTATACATATATCCCCTCTTTTTTGAATTTCCTTCCCGTACAGGTTACCACAAAGCACTGAGTAGAGTTCCCTGAGCTGTAGAGTATGTTCTCATCTCATTAGTTATCTATTTTATATATAGTATCAATACAGTATATATGTCAGTCCAACCTCCCAATTCATTCTATCTCCTTCTTCCCCTCTTGGTATCCATACGTTGGTTCTCTATGTCTGTGTCTCTATTTTTTTTCATAATTAATTTATTTGGCTGCATTGAGTCTTGGTTGCAGCATACAGGCTCAGTGGCATGTGGGTTCTTGTTCTCTGACCAGAGATTGAGCCTATTTCCCCTGTATTCGAATGTAGGTACCATTGGAAAGTGGTTCTTAACCACTAGGCCACTAGGAAAGTCCCATGTGTCTGTATTTCTTTACTTATTTTTAAATCCTAGTTTTATTATCTATAAAATTGGTTTTGTAATAAGTGAATACTTATAATAGCTTGGATTGTGAAAGGTAAGCAATCTTTCTAAAACACGGAATAATTGCCATAGCCAGAAATAGCCCCAGGAGACATGATGAGTAAGTGCAAGCTGATATCCTGGGTTGTATTCTGGAATAGATGAAAAGGATATTACTGTGAAAAAAAAAAAAGTTGAAATAGGAATAGTCTATAGTCTAGTTAATGGCATTATACCATTACTAACGTCTTAATTTTGATAGATTGTACTGTGGACATGAAAAATATTGACATTAGAGGAAGCTGGGTGAAGGGTGTCCAGGAACTCTTTGAAAAAGTGAAGTGAAAGTCACTTAGTTGTGTCCAACTCATTGTCTCTTTGTGACCCCATGGAATGTACAGTTGATGGAATTCACCAGGCCAGAATACTGGAGTGGGTAGCTGTTCCCTTCTCCAGGGGATCTTCCCAACCCTGGTCTCTCACATTGCAGGTGGATTCTTTACCAGCAGAGCCACCAAGGAAGCCCAGTTATCTCTGAAACTCGTAGGTAAAATTATTTCAAAATTAAGAGTTAAAAAATAGAGTCCTGGGGCTTTTGTGGGGTCCAGTGGTTAAGAATCTCCCAACATAAGTTTAATCCCTGGTCTGGGAAAATTCCACATGCCACACAGAATTAAGCCCAGGTACCACAACCACTGAAGTTTGCATGTCCCAGAGACCATGCTCCTCAACAAGAAAAGCGACTGCAAGGACAAGCCCATGTACCACAGTTAGGAGCAGCTCCCACTGGCCTCAACTAGAGAAAGTCTGACCACAGTCAAAAAAAAAATAGTCCTTTTGCTAAATGCCCTGGCCTCCCTTTGCAACCTGTTTCAGTCCTATTTGTCTTACAAGGTCCAGCTCCTGTGAGGTCCCTGGTCATGTCTCAACCAGCTTCTTCAGGAAATTCCCACCTTTTCCTTCAGTTTCCTTGTTGTATATCACAAAGCCTGAGGATTTTAATTTCTATTGAATGCCTGATCCAGCACTCATTGGAGAGTCATTTGGATAAAAGACAGGTTATTAGAGATACAAATTTATTCATTCAGTTCAGTTCAGTCTCTCAGTCATGTCCGACTCTGCGACCCCATGAATCGCAGCATGCCAGGCCTCCCTGTCCATCACCAACTCTCGGAGTTCACTCAGACTCACATCCATCGAGTTGGTGATGCCATCCAGCCATCTCATCCTCTGTTGTCCTCTTCTCCTCCTGCCTCCAATCCCTCCCAGCATCAGAGTCTTTTCCAATGAGTCAACTCTTCGCATGAGGTGGCCAAAGTACTGGAGTTTCAGCTTTAGCATCAGTCCTTCCAAAGAAATCCCAGGGCTGATCTCCTTTAGAATGGACTGGTTGGATCTCCTTGCAGTCCAAGGGACTCTCAAGAGTCTTCTCCAACACCACAGTTCAAAAGCATCAATTCTTTGGTGCTCAGCTTTCTTTATAGTCCAACTCTCACACCCATGCATGACCACAGGAAAAACCATAGCCTTGACCAGACAGACTTTTGTCGGCAAAGTAATGTCTCTGCTTTTGAATATACTATCTAGGTTGGCCATAACTTTCCTTCCAAGGAGTAAGCGTCTTTTAATTTCATGGCTGCAGTCACCATCTGCAGTGATTTTGGAGCCCAGAAAAATAAAGTCTGACACTATTTCCACTGTTTCCCCATCTATTTGCCATGAAGTGATGGGACCAGATGCCATGATCTTCATTTTCTGAATGTTGAGCTTTAAACCAACTTTTTCACTCTCCTCTTTCACTTTCATCAAGAGGCCCTTTTGTTCTTCTGCACTTTCTGCCATAAGGGTGGTGTCATCAGCATATCTGAGGTTATTGATATTTCTCCTGGCAATCCAGCTTGTGCTTCTTTCAGCCCAAGCAGTAGCTTTATCCCACTGGAGACCTCTGAAAGTCAGTCATATATGAGCCTCAGAGATTTCCCATCCAGAAGATATGGGAGTCAGAGTATATATACACTGACTGCCATCATCCAACATTAGCTGTCTGCTATATGTGTGTGTGTAGGGTTGGAGGTGCTGTCTGGGATCTCTACCCTACCTGGGTGCTGCTGCTGAAAGTTCTCAGACAGGGCAGTAGCTGGCTTGCTCACGTGGGAGGGGACACAAACGGGTATCAGTAGTTTCTCCTACAGGAGTCCAATCTGCTTGCTCCAAACTTCAATTCTCCCACTTGTTAGCTGGGAGAGCTTTGACCACTTCCACTATACTCTTTCTGTAGGTTTACTGTGAAAATAAGAGCTTGATTGTGTAGCAGCATTTCACTCATTGTCTCTGCCCTGAAAGCTACTCAGCGATCATTCTCTCAGTGATCATTCTCTGGGTGTCCTTCTCTCCCTATCCAAGCTCTCTTCAGACCATACTCAGTCGGTGGGTAGAGATCCAGCACTACAGCCTCAAAGCTAGTATTGGGATGTGGAAACCAAGTATACCTATGACTCCATTACTCCAGGCTGATATAGGGAATGTTTACCTTCATTTAAAAGGAAGAGATAAGGGTAGAAGAGAGAAGAAAGTAGCAAACAGAAACCAACGTCATGGCAGTTGAATGGCTCCTACATTGGATTTTTAAGGCTCATGTAAGGAATCAGGAAAGTCTGTTTCCATGAGTATCTTTCTCAGGGGATCTCCCAGGGATCATTCCCACATAAGGAAAGCCTCATTAGCCCCTAAACATATGTTTTACATATTCCAGCCTGTGAATTTGTGGCACCAAGACGTTTTTAACGAAGTGCATTTATGGTGTTTGGCCAAACGCAACTCAGAAAAACAAATATATTTTCCATTTCGTGGGTCCTTAGGGAGAGATAAGGTTATAAACCATTATCCAGAGGTTCTTTTTAAGACTTCTCTAACTTGACAGCCCTTTCAGTCTTGTAATCTTTTCCTTAAAGGCTGGGCGTCAGTTGTTTATGCACCAGTGCGGTCTGACATCCTTCTTTTCATTTGAAATCCAATGAGGCTAAACATGAGCCACGCATTTTAAACATGAACCTCATGGTGCTGAACTTCAAATAACTGCTACCAAACAATGGAGGTTTCTCAAATAACTGAAACTTGGTGAGCAGTTCTTTTGGGGAGCAAAGAAGAAACTGTCAAGACATCGATCTGAGAATTTTTTTTTTTTTTTTTAGCATCTTGCAGGGAATTGTTTGATGTTGCTTACACTCAGTTTCATCTTTCAACCATCCTGTATTTATATTTGGATGACCCAAAGAAAACCACCAGACTCATTACACGTAAAAGAGGAGCAAGTTATGAGAGAAAAAGTAAAGAATTAATTGTATCTAATAATTAGTTACAAAATATGAGCCATTTCTCCTTTGAGTGTTTTTTACACCAGCACCTTCCTTTCCATCCTTTTTTTTTTTTTCTTTCTTTTTACCATCTTCTCTTTCCACTTCTCACTGCCATATAATCGGGGTATTTTAGTATATAGTTAACCAACCAACCTAACTCTAACAGGCAAGATCATTGACTTGATTACTTCAATTCATCGTATCTTGCTCTTCCTCAGAAATCAATAGCTGTTCTCTTCTCAGAGGAGAAAGTGGCCACTCTTACAGCTCAGATACTGATCCCAGCCTTAGTGTCCATTGTGGTGGTTTAGTCACTAAGATGTGTCCGACTCTTGCAACCCCATGGACTGCAGCCCACCAGGCTCCTCTGTCCACGCAGTTCTCCAGGCAAGAATACTGGAGTGGGTTGCCATTTCCTTCTCCAGGGCATCTTTCCCAACCCAGGGATTGAACCGGGGTCTCCTGCATTGCAGGCAGACTCTTCACCAACTGAGCTACGAGGGAAGACAATTAGTCAATGTCCGTTACTTCCTGACATAAATCTCCACTGTTCTTCAGGCTAGTCTCTTTATAGTCTCCCAAACACACCTCATGATTCCTATTTCCACACATTTGGCAGTTCTTCTTTGTTCTTATTCAAGTATCATCCACCTATCATAGGCTGACTAAAATCTTACTTCCTGCATTAAACTAGCAAGCATAAATGGCATGATGAGAGGGAAGGAGGGGGAGAGGGAGAAAGAAGGGGATAGGAAGAGGCAAAGAGAGACACAGGGAGAAAGAGCCATAGGTTCTAGAGAAACATTAAAGTGGTTTTGAGGCTCATCTTTGCAACTAACAAGCTTTGTGTTGGAAGGGAAAGTCCTTAACATCTTTGTCTTCTTTATAAACAGGTTTTTTTTGTTTTTGTTTTTTTTTTTACATTTGTATATCTTATTTATTTTACAAACAGTAATTTGCTTATACATTTTGGATATTAACCCCTATCAGACATATTGTTTGCAAATGTTTTTGTGTGCTTGAATGAGTTTTTAAAGTTTCATTTATTTTTTAATTTGTTTTTGCTCTACTGGGTCTTCTTGCTGCACGTGGGCTTTGCCTAGTTGCAGTGAGCAAGGGCTACTCTGCGTTGCAATCTGCGGACTTCTCATTGTGGTGGCTTCTCTTGTTGCAGAGCACAAGCTCTGAGGCTTAAGGGCTTAGTTGCGAGTTCATGGGCTTAGTTGCCCTGGGGTATGTGGGATTTTCCTCGACCAGCAATTAAATCCGCATGCCCTCCACTGGCAGGCAAATTCTTAACCACTGGACCACCAGGAAACTCCTGAGTTTTTGATAGGATTAAAGAAGAGGAGATGCAAGTTATCTAGAAAAAGGAACTGATTTATTTATTCAACAATTTTTCATTAAGAGCCGCATAACATTTAGTCAATGGAGCACCGTGGAGCTACAACTGAATTTGATGGAAAGATTGATCTTCACTGATACTCAGTAATTAAGTAATACTATATTACTTAGTCACCCTATGCTTAGATATTTACCAAGAAGAAATGAAAATATATGTCCATACAAAGATTGTAGCAAAATATTCATTGCAGCTTCATCTGTAATAGCCCCAATGTGAAACACCCAAGTGTTCACTAAAAGGTGAATGATATATTCACCCAATAAAATACTGCTTAACAATAAAAGGAATAAGCTGTTGATACAAACAACAGCATGGATGAATCTTAAAATATTTATTTTGAGTTAAAGAAACCAGGTCCCCTACTCTTAATTTTTTTTAAGCGCATATAGTGTGACTTTATTTATGAAGAATTCTACAAAATGCAAACCAATATTCAGTGACAAAGGCAGCTCAGTGGTTGGCAAAGGCAGAAGGTGGTGATCTGGAAGGGGAAGCTACAGAGGGACGTGAAGAAACTATCTTGATTATGGAGATGGTTTCATGGATGTAGACATGTCAAAATTTATCAAATTGTGTACTTTAACTTTGTTCAAATTATTGTATGTCAATGAAGTTAAATTAAAATGAATAATAGCTGCCCTCTATATGTGGTGCAAGTTGACTGTAGTATCACGCAAAAAGGATATATGGTATTTTGTCAACAGATTCATGACCCCCAAATTACTAGGACTGTACATCTTTATAGGGATGGATGATAGGTACTGGATGGGTTAAAAAGAATATGCTCTGGAAAAAGAAGGATCTTCACTCTCCTTTAAAATTTTTCAGTGAAAAGCCATGCACCAGATATTGAGAATTCAGGAAGCCTCTGAAGGATTAGAATTTCCAAAAACAAATTTTTTATGTTTATTGCAGAGCTCTGTAACATATGACTTTTAAGTAACATTATTAAATGTTCCTTTCAGAGAAAGTTAATCACTGTTCTCACTTTTATTATTGTTTGAAGGTATATTTACAATTTTTAAAATGCATTGTACATCATAGCAGATCTTTTCTGCTTTTCATTCCTTAACATATAGGGTCCAAATTCTGGAAGAGAAATGTCCCCATGAAGAATAAAGTATGGTGGGAAGCATCTATACAAAGGACTTTGGCTAAAACTCTAAAGGAGAACTTAAAATTTCTTCTTTTCTTTTTACAATGTTTCGTTGGTTTCTGCTATACAGCAATGAGAATCAGCCATAATTATACATATATACATATATCCCCTCCCTCCGGAACCTCTTCCCCTCCCTCCATCCCATCCATCCAGGTCATCACAGAGAACCAGACTGGGCTCCCCGTGCTGCACAGCAAAAGCTTTTAACAGTCAAAAATGTCACTAAGTGTTGTGAATTGCTCCAGTATGAAGTGAATTTCCTGTCCCTGGAACTCTTTGAGGTATGCTACATTTAGCAAGATAGCACCGCAGGTGGGTGATGACGCAGAGAGGATTCGCAGGGGAGACTGGAACAGAAGGCCTTCTTCTGTGGCGCTGTCCCAAACCATCGCCTCAGGAAGAATGCAGTGAAGTTGCCATGGTGGAATTGCAGTAACAGGTTTCTGGACTATTGCAGATTTCCTGCAATTTCTCCTTAAAAAGAAAGAGGCCCCAAGAGATAGCTGGTCCTCCTGCAGCCTGCCATTCACTTCTGAGATATTTTCTCCTCACTGTTCACAGCTGAGAATGGATCATTTTTAACCCAGGAGAGACGCTGTACAAATTGCTCCTCCTTAGCATTCAGGGCAATAAACATTCGGTGCCTCTTTCCCTTTGCAAAGGGGAAAATTCAGAGGATGTTGCAGAGCCAGGGCTTCCCGGTGGCGCTAGTATTAAAGAACCTGCCGGCCTAATGCAAGAGACATACGAGATGGGGTTCATTCCCTGGGTCTGGAGGTTCCCCTGGCAGAGGGCATGGCAACCAACTCCAGCCGTCTTGCCTCAAAAACTCCCATGGACTGAGGAACCTGGTGGGCTACAGTCCACAGGGTCGCAAAGAGTCAGACAAGACTGAAGAGACTTAGCACGCTCGCGTGGCAGAGCCAACTGAAGACACTGAATACAACATGTGCGTGTATGTCTTCGGCTTGTTTTAGGCCAGAGTAAAGGGAAGAAATTCTGGGTGTGCCCTACCAACTACTAGCATTTTCTTTGTCTTCTTTTTAAATTCTATTATTTATTTATTTATCGTTGGCTGTGCTGAGTCTTCATTGCTGTGCATGAGCTTGCTCTAGTTGCAAGAACAGGGGCTCTCTGGTTGCAGGCTCACAGGCTCTTGAGTGCACCGGCTCAGTAGTTGTGGCATTTGGGGTTAGTTGCTCCTTGGCATGTGGAATCTTCCTGAACCAGGGATCGAACCCATGTCCCCTGCATTAAAAGGCAGACTCCTAATCACTCGACCACCAGGGAAGTCTTACAAGCATTTTCTAAGCGCACACTTTCCTGGATAAGAAAACTGCAATCACTGATAATCTGACACCTCTTCCCTTCCTCCCCCTCCACCATTCTCAGGCCACTTTCTGCCTCAGAGGAGAATCTTCTCATCTATAATAACAACGAAAGTTGGCGAGTTCAATTCTTTTTCCTCTTCTCAATCCCCTATTATATTTACCTACTCTATCTGCTTACCCACTTTGAATTTTACTTATCTGGATTCCCTGAAATATTCATAACCTAGAAGTATTGGTGTTTTGATTTTAAATGGAAAGAAAAAAAGAGGAAGTCTGAAAGGATGGGGTTGGGAAAGAAAAGATCCACAGAAGGATATATAAACTAGTCTTATTTGCAAACAGCATTACATAGACCCCTGTGTTCCTGCTCCTACTGGAGAAGGAATGAAAGGACAGAAAGAAAAGTGCCCTCTAATGAGACCACCTGCTGCTATCTAGTTCTGCCACAAACTGGCTCTGTGCCTTTGAGCCATTCCTTTCATCTGTTTGGATCTCTCTCTCTCTCTTTTTTTTTTTTTTTTTCAGCCACACCATGTGGCATGTGGGATCTTAGTTCCCTGACCAGGACTCGAACCTGTGGCCCCAGCATAGGAGGTGCAGTCTTAACCACCAAACTGCCAGGGAAGTTCCTTGGGTCTCAGTTTCTTTATGTGTAAAATGTTACCTTGAACTAGATATTCTGTTGAATAATGAAATATTAAAACATTTATGGAAAGAAAAAGGGAAACAAGTAGACCCCAGGGAGTAAGCATTCAGCTCCTCAGCAGGGGTAACACTCTGTTTAGATGGACGGTGGAGGAGTTGAAATATCATTGGCATGAAGCTACAAAATTGCAAACATTTACCAATGTGGTTTTTTCCATGTATGAGGAAATGGCCAGGCATGGTGATGAAGGGGGAAGGGCTTAGCAAAGATCCAAAGTGGAGGGTTGTTAGGAAACTGCAGCTGCTAGTGATGCTGGTAAAGCAGGAGTATGTCTTTGTAGATAATATTAACAATCTCAGCTGCATAGCTATGTTTTAAATTATTTCTGAGCAATTTGTGCTGAAGTCATGATAAGTGCTCTATGAGGTAGAAGTTATCAGCCTCTCCCAGACTTTTTTTTTTGGGTGGGGAGGTAACGATTAGAGGTTTAAATATAAAAACTTTACTATTTCTGTGGAGATGGTATTCCCATCTGTATCACTCTCTGAACATGTTAATCTCGTAATGAAGTACACATACGCACACACGTAGGTACTCATAATAATTCTGGATCAGTTCACTAGCCAAATTCAACTCTTAAAGTCACTACTTTCCATTACATCTCTCAGTTCAATTCAGCCACTCAGTCGTGTCCGACTCTTTGAGACCCCATGGACTGCAGCACGCCAGGCTTCCCTGTCCATCACCAGCTCAAACTCATGTCCATCAAGTCAGTGATGCCATCCAATCATCTCAACCTCTGTCATCCCCTTCTCCTCTCACCTTCAATCTTTTCCAGTATCAGGGTATTTTCCAGTGAGTCAGTTCTTTGCCTCAAGTTGGCCAAAGTATTACATCTCTACATTTGCTACTTGACTTGCCCTGCATTTGTTAAGGCTTCTCTCTCAACATAAAAAATTTGCCTATTTTGCTGCTTAGACAATCAAAATTGTTCTGTATGTAAAAGAATCATACCCTAAATCCCACAAAAGTCATCTACTAATCTTTGGTCATTTGTGAAAGGAATGCCAAGTCTATGAGTCTCTCCAAATCTGAGAAATAATATTGCCTTTAAATTATTTTTTAAAATAAGCCTCTGAAATCAAATTGAGTAAGAGAATGATGTAAGACATAAGGGGAAAGGAGATGAGGAATAAAGGAAGCAAAGATCTCTAGATCACAGAAAGGCAAGGTTAAAAACAAAAAGACAAAGAAAGCATAAAGACAGTAGACAAAGGCGCATTAACACAAAAGACGAAGCATAGCACTTAAGTGATGTATATGCCAGGAGGCATGCAGGTTAGGGTCTGACCTGGCTCCAGTTGGTCCTCCTGTGATTTCAGCTCTATCTCCAGCCACATCTTCACTCTTAACACCATGTACACCCACCACAATAAAGTCCCTCAGGTCCCTTCCCATTGCCCTCTCTCTAGGACACTCTCTCCTTCCTTTGTCACATGGATACTTTGGGCAGAACTCTCTACCTTCTTGAGTACCCAGAATATTCTCCTCACCTGCGTTAACATCTCTCTGAGGAAGTCTCTACTGACTAATGCAGTGTCAGTCAATAGCTCTTTTTCTCCTAGTCTCCATAGCAACTTACTCATGGCTCTGCATGCATGCTGATGTGTTCACAGTATATTATCATTTGCTTAAATGTTGCTGCTCCCCAAGCCTCTAGGCTCTCACTCTGTCCCTTTCCTGGGAATTCTCATTCACTCCAATCGCATCAATGGCCACTCATGAACTGATGCTGACTCATAGACATGTAACTCTGGCCAAGGCCTCGCTCCTGACTCCCTGGCTGCTCTACAAGCTGCGTGCCTGCAGAGCATTTCCACATGGGTGGGATCACTGACAGGCTTTCACTCTTGAACACGATCCTGTTTATGCATTTATTAGCAGTTTAGTTTCTGTCTCCCCAAGCCCCTGCCCTTACCGAGCAGATATATACTTATTGCTTAAATGAGTGTCTGGCCTACAGGAGGCACTCAGTACAGACTTTTAAAGTATTTATCTCAGTGAACTCATAATTGTCCCTGTGAAGACTGTATTATCTCCTAGGTTCCCATTACAATTTATTCATTCACTCAAAGGATGAGAGTGGTACTCAGTCGTGTTCGACTCTGTGACCTCATGGACCGTAGCCAAACTCCTCTGTCCATGGAATTCTTCAGGCAAAAATGTTGGAATGTGTAGTCATTCCCCTCTCAGAGGATTTTCCTGATCGGGGGATCAAACCTGGGTCTCCTGCACTGTAGGCAGATTTTTTACCATCTGAGCCACCAGCAAAGCTTATTCAATCAAAACAAGTAAGCCTCAATTGCCTTCAGAGATGGCAATGACAACTACTCCAGTACTCTTGCCTGGAAAATCCCATGGACGAAGGAGCCTATCCCAGGGACAGAGGAGCCGTTTATGTGGTGGGACAGAGAAGCCGTCTATGGGGTGGGACAGAGGAGCCGGCTATGGGGTCGCACAGTGTCGGACATGACTGACACAACTTAGTAGCAGCAGCAGAAGGAATTTTATCCTAACATCCACCCAGAGGATAAGTGCTTCTTAACAATCTCTTACTTCTTTCCAGAATGACTGTCTCAGCACTGGCATGAAATATGGCCCTTGTCTCTTAGCTCTCCTTACCAGCAATCTTTTTCTTTTTTAAATATTTATTTGTTTACTTTGCTGTGGCTCGTCTTAGTTGCAGTATATGTGATCTTTTTTTAGTTGTATCTTGTGAGATTTTTAGCTGTAGCATTCGAACTATCAGTTGTGGTATGTGGAGTCTAGTTTCCTGACCAGGAATCGAACCTGGGCCTTCTGTACTGGGAGCACAGAGTCTTAGTCACTGGACCACCAGGGAAGTCCCTCTTACCAGCAGATCACCGTCCAGATCACCCACCAGTACACTCCTTCAGAACGGTATTTTGAACACCAAATTCTAGGGTATGATTCCATTAATCTAAACTTGTAAATGGTCCCCCTTTGCCTATGGGGGGCTTCCCTGGTGGCTTGGTTGGTAATGCGGGAGACCTGGGTTCAATCCTTAGGTAGGGAAGATCCTCTGGAGGAAGGAACAGCTACCCTCTCCAGTATTCTGGCCTGGAGAATTCCAGGGGCTGTATAGTCCATGGGATCACAAAGAGTCAGACACGACTGAGCAACTTTCACTCACTTGCTTATGGGTTAGGCCCTAAGACGCTGAGCTACTGATTTTGGAAATGTTAGTTCTAGTCACCTCTCTTGTTTTATTTCCTTGGAAAATATCTACTATCTAAGTATCTACTAACCTAAGCATCACCTCCTGCCTAAGCCTTTTTAAAATCCCAGTGTTCCAGGTAGAAAGGAACACTGTTTTCCTTTGTGTGCTCACTGGGCTTTGAGTATTGAGACAATGTCCTATACAATTTTTCATCCCTTTTTACTTCTAGTACAGTTTGGGCCACTAACAAGGGTTTTGTAAAAGTATACTAAGAAAATACTGACTGTTAATAGGAAGAGGTAAATTGACAAGGAAAGCTTTTCTAAAAGAGACAAAAACAAAGCTGGGAGGATACGAAAGGAAGCACATGAAAGTATGATTTATTGTATTGGGCTGGCCAAAAAGTTCGTTTGGGTTTTTTCCATAACAGCTTATAGAAAAACCCAAACAAACTTCCTGGCCAACTCAATTTTATATACAGAGGATAAACCGCAGTGGACTTGTCTACAATAGAGATGTCTTCTAGAGAAACAATGGAATTGGGATACTGTTAAATCCCCTATCTAGCCACAGAACCACATATTTTTGTTTTTCCATTGCAAAATCAGAATCCTAAATAATTGCAAAAAATAATTAAAATTTCCCCCGATTGTCTATTGCAAATTTCCCCCTGATTGTCCTAGGACAAACCAAGACTTGGCCTACAGAGTTTCTGTTGAGACATCGTATTTCACAATGGCAAATAAATTTTTCCAAGAAAATAGGTGGTAACTTGTCTTTTGAAGGCACAAAGAAGTTGCTAAAACTTATCTAGCTGCGCACTCTTTCCTTATAGCTGTTGATTTTGGTTAGCTGCGCAGAATGACTGTTTGTTTTGGCTAATTCTTAATTCATTTTCTCTGGAAAACTTTTCATTTTAGAACCTGTTTTGGACTTACAACCCAATCTGTGGAATGTAGATTGAAGACATGTAAGTCTAAGTAGAGATAGTGAGTAGTTGATGAATATACCTACATATCAAATATTGTAACTAATTAGAAGACTCCCATGTGTGGTGCTAGTGGTAAAGAACCTGCTTGCCAATGCAGGAGACATGAGACTTGGGTTCGATCCCTGGGTCAGGGAGATCCCCTGGAGCAGGGCATGGTAACCCACTCCAGTATTCTTGCCTGGAGAATCCCATGGACAGAGGAGCCTGGGGGGCTACAGTCCATGGGTCACAAAGAGTCAGACATGACTGAAGCAACTTAACATGCATGCACATATGAAAAGTGCATTTTTAAATGCACATGATGCATTTAATATATTTTTTAATTCATTTAAAAAGGGAATGGTTTTATAGGTGCTTTCACTCAGTATATTCTGTGGCAATCAATGAATCCTAAAACTATAAAACTATAGTGTTAACCTTGTGGGGCAGGATCTGTAATATCCTTCAGTATTATAAGGTGATACAGACTGAAATATCAGCTACCATACAGTTAGAGACTAAGGTTTAGAGCCACATGGCTTCTTAAATCTTGCTGATTTTTCTACTTTATTCACAAAACATCTAACAAAATCCTAAACAATTGCTTTCCTTTTTTTCCCTCATTTTATCTGTCTTTGTGTCCCTTACTTTCTCCTCCTTTGGCACAAAATAGTTCAAGTCTGAGAATTCAGTACCACATTAAGTAGGTGATTCCATGCCTCGCTCTGAACTATTCCTTTTCTCCATCCAAAACCTATTCCTCCTGAGTGGTTTCCATATCAATTGACGGTGACTCTCCCTCTACCCAGTTAGTGTCCCTGAAAACCTAGTAATGTTCTTGGCTCACAAGTCCTCTTTGTTCTCTCTCCAACCACACTCAGAAATCTGCTCTCTTCTCACTATCTCCACAACTAACATGCTGCTGCTGCTGCTAAGTCGCTTCAGTCGTGTTCGACTCCGTGCGACCCCATAGGCAGCAGCCACCAGGCTCCGCTGTCCCTGGGATTCTCCAGGCAAGAACACTGGAGTGGGTTGCCATTTCCTTCTCCAATGCATGAAAGGGAAAAGTGAAAGGGAAGTCGCTCAGTCGTGTCCGACTCTTCGAGACCCCATGGACTGAAGCCTACCAGGCTCCTCCATCCATGGGATTTTCCAGGCAAGGGTACTGGAGTGGGGTGCCATTGCCTTCTCCAAACTAACATGCTAGTGTGAGCTAAACAGGGACATAAGCTGACTCAACTGAAAATCCAAAATTTAAAAGATGAAGATTATATAAGGCAAATTATATGTGATAATTATATAAATAAAATTTTTATAGAGCAAAAATCAAGATGTTTCTACTTCTACAACATAGATTGTAAGTTAACTTCACCATTTACTAAAGTGCACCAATTAACAAAGCTTCATAGATTTAATTAATACTGAGGCTAAAATTGAGCTTCTCAGGCACTGCTAGTGGTAAAGAACTCTTCTGTCAATGCAGGAGATTTACTGACATGAGTTCAATCCCTGGATTGGGAAGAGGGCACGGCAATCCACTCCAGTATTCTTGCCTGGAGAATCCCATGGACAAAGGAGCCTGGAAGTCTATAGTCCATAGGGTCACAGAGTCAGAGACCACTGAAGTGACATATTAGTGAATGCTGATTCATCCACGGGGCTAAAATTATAGTTACACTTGGAGACCCCATTAAATTTAAGCATTGTCCCCTATATAATATTGAAAAGTAACTAAGTATAAAATCACTCCTAAAGGAAATTTATTTAGGAAATCAATCTTAAAGGAAATCAGTCCTGAATATTCATTGGAAGTACTGGAAGCTCCAATACTTTGGCCACCTGATCCAAAGAGTTGACTCATTGGAAAAGACCTTGATGCTGGGAAAGACTGAAAACAGGAGGAGAAGGGGATGCCAGAGGATAAGAGGGTTGGATGGCATCACTGGCTCAATGGACATGACTCTAAGCAAGCTCTGGGAGTTGATGATGGACAGGGAAGCCTGGTGTGCTGCAGTCCATGCAGTTGGAAAGAGTCAGACATGACTGAGCCACTGAACTGAACTGAAGTATAAGATAGAAGGAAAAAATAGTTATGCTTCATTTTAACTGTAGCCTTGCCTAAATTTTCCTATTGTTGTGGTACCTGTTGCCTTAAGATACCTGCAATGGACTGAATGTGCCCCTCCCCTAAAACTAATATGTTGAAATCTTCATTCTAATATAGTAGTATTTGGAGGTGGGGCCTTTGGGAAGTAATTACATCATGAGGGTGGAGTTCTCATGAACAGAATTAGTGCCTTAAATGAAGAGGACAGAGAGCCAAGGAGCTGTCCTTCTGTCCTGTGAGAATAATGAGCAGTCTGTAGTCCAGGAGATGGTTGTCATTAGAATCTGACCCTGCTTACACCCTGATCTCGGACTTTTTGCCCCCAGAATGATGTGAAATAAGTCACTTAGTCTATGGTACTTTGTTTTAGCAGACTGAATTGACCACGACAATTCCTAGGACTGAGCATAGGCTCTCTAACATATTCAATAATGAACTAGGGAAAGCCCTAGTGGTCTGTGGTTACGACTCAATGTTTTCACTTCTGGGGACCAAGTTCAGTCCCTGGTTGGGGAACTAAGAACCCACAAGCCTTGAGCCACAGCTAAAAAATTTAATAATAATAAACTAAAAGTAAAGAAGTCTTTGGCTCTTAAGACTTGCTTAATTAGTTGGGATCTCATGGACCCCAATTTTAAAATCTGCTTAAAACAAATTCCACGTACATTTTAAGACCTTGTGCAAGCAAGAACAGAGTAAAGTGTTGAGAGAAAAACTCCTCCAACCTAGAACTCTGAATCCTGTGAAATTATGCACCCAAAGTGAAGGAGAAATACTTCCCAAGAAAAACAAAAATTTGGGGACTTTCTTGCCAAAAGACTTGTCTTGTGGAAAATGTTAAAAGAAATTGTTTAAAAGAAAAGGAATGTAATATAGGTCAGAAACTCAGATCTATATAACAAAAGGTAGAGCACTTGAGAAACATTAAGTGAAGGAGAAACAAAAACTTTTATTTTTCTTATCCTTAATCTATCAGACATCTTGTTCAGAATAATACAGCAGCAATATGTTCAATGATAATAGCTTATGTTCAAGTAGCAAGTGGTAGCAATGATCTGAGGAATGGAAGAAGACATTTGGCTTTCTTATTATAAAGTAGTTGGACTACCCTTAAAACTGTGCAGTGTTATTTGAAAGTAGATGGGTTAATTGTAATGTGTATTGAAAATTCTATGGCAATCACTAAAAATATATATAACGTAAAGCTCAAAATTCTCCAAGCCAGGCTTCAGCAATACATGAACCATGAACTTCCAGATGTTCAAGCTGGTTTCAGAAAAGGCAGAGGAACCAGAGATCAACTTGCCAACATCTGATGGATCATCAAAAAAGCAAGAGAGTTCCAGAAAAACATCTATTTCTGCTTTATTGACTGTGCCAAAGCCTTGACTGTGTGGATCACAATAAACTGCAGAAAATTCTGAAAGAGATGGAAATACCAGACCACGTGACCTGCCTCTTGAGAAATCTGTATGCAGGTCAGGAAGTCACATTAGAACTGGACATGGAACAACAGACTGGTTCCAAATAGGAAAAGGAGTATGTCAAGGCTGCATATTGTCACCTTGCTTATTTAACTTCTATGCAGAGTACATCATGAGAAACGCTGAGCTAGGAGAAACACAAGCTGGAATCAAGATTGCCAGGAGAAATATCAGTAACCTCAGATATGCAGAGGATACCACCCTTATGGCAGACAGTAAAGAGGAACTAAAAAGCCTCTTGATGAAAGTGAAAGAGGAGAGTGAAAACATTGGCTTAAAGCTCAACATTCAGAAAATGAAGATCATGGCATCCAGTCTCATCACTTCAGATAGGGAAACAGTGGCTGACTTAATTTTTCTGGGCTCCAAAATCACTGCAGATGGTGATTACAGCCATGAAGTTAAAAGATGCTTACTCCTTGGAAGGAAAGTTATGACCAACCTAGACAGCATATTCAAAAGCAGAGACATTACTTTGCCAACAAAGGTCTGTCTAGTCAAGGCTATTGTTTTTCCAGTAGTCATGTATGGATGTGAGAGTTGGACTCTAAAGAAAGCTGAGCACCGAAGAATTGATGCTGTGGTGTTGGAGAAGACTCTTGAGAGTCCCTTGGACTGCAAGGAGATCCAACCAGTCCATCCTAAAGGAGATCAGTCCTGGGTGTTTATTGGTAGTACTGACGTTGAAGCTGAAACTCCAGTACTTTGGCCACCTGATGCAAAGAGCTGACTCATTTGAAAAGACCCTGATGCTGGGAAAGATTGAGGGCAGGAGGAGAAGGGGATGACAGAGGATGAGATGGTTGGATGGCATCACCGACTCAGTGGACATGGGTTTGGGTGGACTCTGGGAGTTGGTGTTGGACAAGGAGGCCTGGCGTGCTGCGGTTCATGGGGTCTCAGAGAGTCAGACACGATTGAGCAACTGAACTGATGATGATGATATATAAAAAGAAATATAATTGTATGCTGATAAAGGAAAGAAAATGGAATCTATAAATGGTCAGCTAAAACTACAGAAAACAGAAAAGAATGGAAGGCAAAACTAGGAATAAAGAAGGGTAGAAACCAGTAACAAATATGTTAGATACTAATCCAGTTCTATCGATGATTACTTAAAATGGTTTTAATACACCAATTAAAAGAGATTGTCAGAGTGAATCAAGAAATAAGGCCCAACTACATATTGCCTGAAAGAAACCTATTAAAAATATAAAAATGTGTGCTGTGTGCTTAGTTGCTCAGTCGTGTCTGACTCTTACGACAGCATAGACTGTAGCCTGCCAAGCTCCTCTGTCCATGGGATTCTCTAGGCAAGAATACTGGAGTGTGTTGCCCTTTCCTTCTCCAGGGGATCTTCCTGACCCAGGAATCAAACCTGGGTCTCCTTCATTGCAGGCAGATTCTTTACTGACTGGGCTATGAAGGAAGCCCCAATATAAAAATACACGAAGATTAAAAATAAAGGGACAGAGAAAAACATGCAGTGTTAACTCTGATAAAAATTAAGTGGGAGGCCACTACATAATGATCAAAGGAACAATCCAAGAAGAAGATATAACAATTATAAATATATATGCACCCAATATAGGAGCACCGCAATATGTAAGACAAATGCTAACAAGTATGAAAGGGGAAATCAACAATAACACAATAATAGTGGGAGACTTTAATACCCCACTCACACCTATGGACAGATCAACTAAACAGAAAATTAACAAAGAAACGCAAACTTTAAATGATACATTAGATCAGTTAGACCTAATTGATATCTATAGGACATTTCACCCCAAAACAATGAATTTCACCTTTTTTTCAAGTGCTCATGGAACCTTCTCCAGGATAGATCACATCCTGGGCCATAAATCTAAACTTGATAAATTCAAAAAAATCGAAATCATTCCAAGCATCTTTTCTGACCATAATGCATTAAGATTAGATCTCAATTACAGAAGAAAAACTATTAAAAATTCCAACATATGGAGGTTGAACAACACACTTCTGAATAACCAACAAATCACAGAAGAAATCAAAAAGAAATCAAAATATGCATAGAAACTAATGAAAATGAAAACACAACAACCCAAAACCTGTGGGACACTATGAAAGCAGTGCTAAGAGGAAAGTTCATAGCAATACAGGCATACCTCAAGAAACAAGAAAAAGTCAAATAAACAACCTAACTCTACAACTAAAGCAACTAGAAAAGGAAGAGTTGGAGAACCCCAGAGTGAGTAGAAGGAAAGAAATCTTAAAAATTAGGGCAGAAATAAATGCAAGAGAAACAAAAGAGACCATAGCAAAAATCAACAAAGCCAAAAGCTGGTTCTTTGAAAGGATAAATAAAATTGACAAACCATTAGCCAGACTCATCAAGAAGCAAAGAGAGAAAAATCAAATCAATAAAATTAGAAATGAAAATGGAGAGATCACAACAGACAACACAGAAATACAAAGGATCATAAGAGACTACTATCAGCAGTTGTATGCCAATAAAATGGACCACGTGGAAGAAATGGACAAATTCTTAGAAAAGTACAATTTTCCAAAACTGAACCAGGAAGAAATCGAAAATCTTAACAGACCCATCACAAGCACGGAAATTGATACTGTAATCAGAAATCTTCCAGCAAACAAAAGCCCAGGTCCAGATGGCTTCACAGCTGAATTCTACCAAAAATTTCGAGAGGAGCTAACACCTATCCTACTCAAACTCTTCCAGAAAATTGCAGAGGAAGGTAAACTTCCAAACTCATTCTATGAGGCCACCATCACCCTAATACCAAAACCTGACAAAGATGTCACAAAAAAAGAAAACTACAGGCCAATATCTCTGATGAACATAGATGCAAAAATCCTCAACAAAATTCTAGCAATCAGAATCCAACAACACATTAAAAAGATTATACACCATGACCAAGTGGGCTTTATCCCAGGGATGCAAGGATTCTTCAATATCCGCAAATCAATCAATGTAATTCACCACATTAACAAATTGAAAAATAAAAACCATATGATTATCTCAATAGATGCAGAGAAGGCCTTTGACAAAATTCAACATCCATTTATGATAAAAACTCTCCAGAAAGCAGGAATAGAAGGAACATACCTCAACATAATAAAAGCTATCTATGACAAACCCACAGCAAACATTATCCTCAATGGTGAAAAATTGAAAGCATTTCCCCTAAAGTCAGGAACAAGACAAGGGTGTCCACTTTCACCGCTGCTATTCAACATAGTTCTGGAAGTTTTGGCCACAGCAATCAGAGCAGAAAAAGAAATAAAAGGAATCCAAATTGGAAAAGAAGAAGTAAAACTCTCACTGTTTGCAGATGACATGATCCTCTACATGGAAAACCCTAAAGACTCCACCAGAAAATTACTAGAGATCATCAATGAATATAGTAAAGTTGCAGGATATAAAATCAACACACAGAAATCCCTTGCATTCCTATACACGAATAATGAGAAAGTAGAAAAGAAATTAAGGAAACAATTCCATTCACCATTGCAACGAAAAGAATAAAATACTTAGGAATATATCTACCTAAAGAAACTAAAGACCTATATATAGAAAACTATAAAACACTGATGAAAGAAATCAAAGAGGACACTAATAGATGGAGAAATATACCATGTTCATGGATTGGAAGAATCAATATAGTGAAAATGAGTATACTACCCAAAGCAATTTACAAATTCAATGCAATCCCTATCAAGCTACCAGCCACATTTTTCACAGAACTAGAACAAATAATTTCAAGATTTGTATGGAAATACAAAAAACCTCGAATAGCCAAAGCAATCTTGAGAAAGAAGAATGGAACTGGAGGAATCAACTTGCCTGACTTCAGGCTCTACTACAAAGCCACAGTCATCAAGACAGTATGGTACTGGCACAAAGACAGACATATAGATCAATGGAACAAAATAGAAAGCCCAGAGATAAATCCACACACATATGGACACCTTATCTTTGACAAAGGAGGCAAGAATATACAATGGAGTAAAGACAATCTCTTTAACAAGTGGTGCTGGGAAAACTGGTCAACCACTTGTAAAAGAATGAAACTAGATCACTTTCTAACACCGCACACAAAAATAAACTCAAAATGGATTAAAGATCTAAATGTAAGATCAGAAACTATAAAACTCCTAGAGGAGAACATAGGCAAAACACTCTCAGACATAAATCACAGCAGGATCCTCTATGATCCACCTCCCAGAATGCTGGAAATAAAAGCAAAAATAAACAAATGGGATCTAATTAAAATTAAAAGCTTCTGCACAACAAAGGAAAATATAAGCAAGGTGAAAAGACAGCCTTCTGAATGGGAGAAAATAATAGCAAATGAAGCAACTGACAAACAACTAATCTCAAAAATATACAAGCAACTTCTGCAGCTCAACTCCAGAAAAATAAACGACCCAATCAAAAAATGGGCCAAAGAACTAAATAGACATTTCTCCAAAGAAGACATACGGATGGCTAACAAACACATGAAAAGATGCTCAACATCACTCATTATTAGAGAAATGCAAATCAAAACCACAATGAGGTACCACTTCACACCAGTCAGAATGGCTGCGATCCAAAAATCTGCAAGCAATAAATGCTGGAGAGGGTGTGGAGAAAGGGAACCCTCCTACACTGTTGGTGGGAATGCAAACTAGTACAGCCACTATGGAAAACAGTGTGGAGATTCCTTAAAAATTGCAAATAGAACTACCTTATGACCCAGCAATCCCACTTCTGGGCATACACACCGAGGAAACCAGAATTGAAAGAGACACATGTACCCCAATGTTCATCGCAGCACTGTTTATAATAGCCAGGACATGGAAACAACCTAGATGTCCATCAGCAGATGAATGGATAAGAAAGCTGTGGTACATATACACAATGGAGTATTACTCAGCCGTTAAAAGAATTCATTTGAATCAGTTCTGATGAGATGGATGAAACTGGAGCCGATTATACAGAGTGAAGTAAGCCAGAAAGAAAAACACCAATACAGTATACTAACACATATATATGGAATTTAGGAAGATGGCAATGACGACCCTGTATGCAAGACAGGGAAAGAGACACAGATGTGTATAACGGACTTTTGGACTCTGAGGGAGAGGGAGAGGGTGGGATGATTTGGGAGAATGACATTCTAACATGTATACTATCATGTGAATTGAATCGCCAGTCTATGTCTGACGCAGGATGCAGCATGCTTGGGGCTGGTGCATGGGGATGACCCAGAAAGATGTTATGGGGAGGGAGGTGGGAGGGGGTTCATGTTTGGGAATGCATGTAAGAATTAAAGATTTTAAAATTTAAAAAATAAAATAATAAAAATAATAAATAAATAAAAACAAAAAAAAATAATTTCAGACAGAACCAATTTCAGAGAAAATAAAATTGTCAGGGATAAATAAAGTCATTACATAATAATAAAGGAATCACTTCTCCAAAAGAACTTAGCAATCTTTAATGTATATGTGCCTATTGACACAGTGCCAAAAAGTATTAGTCAAAAACTGATAGAATGGCCAGAACAAAATAGATCTATCCACTATAGTAGTTGGAGACTTCAGCATCTCCTCTGTCAGAAATGGTCAGATCTAGCATGTGTAAAATCAGTAATGATATAGTTGAGTTCAACAGCATCATCAGTCAAGGGAACAGTGTTGATATCTATAGACCACTTTATCCAATGATAACAAAACATACATTTTTCTCAAGCTCATATGGAACATTCACCAATATAGACCACATTCATGGCTGTAAAACATACCTTAACAAATACAAATAATAGAAATTATATATTCTCAGACAATGATGGAGTTGAGCCAAATGTTAATCACAGAAAATTACCTGGAAACCCCCAAATACTACTATATTAGACAATATCCTTCTAAAGAACATGGAGGACAAAGAAAAAACTCTCAAGAGAAATTAAAATATACTTTGAAATAAATAAAAATTAAAATACAACTATTTCTGTGCTGGGGGGGAATCTATCATAATTTGGCCCAAAATTTTATGTAATAGAAATGAAGGGATCAGTGGCTCTTTGGAAGCAAAAAGTGCAGCAAAAGGGTCTCTGTGCTGGGAGTCAGAGGATGAAGTCCTAATCTGGTTGGGGCTTGGGTGAGTCACACAACCAAGGGCAGGTCCTATTTTCACATCTGTATAATGAAAAGGCTCAGTAGCTCTTTGAGTCTCACTTTCTGAAATGTTATTACTTTATTTAGGATCTTAGCCCACCTGTAGGCTCCTCTGTTCATGGAATTCTCCAGGCAAGAATACTGGAGTGGGTAGCCATTCCCTGCTCCAGGGGTTCTTCTCAACTCAGGGGCTGAACCCTGGTCTCTTGCATTGCAGGCATATTTCTTACCACCAAAGCCACCAGAAAAGCCTCAAGAAAGGTGCAACACAAATTTTCAAGAATTTTGATTGACTCTGAAGGGAACAAAAAAGAGTTTTATTAGATTTGTATGGTTGTAACAAATGACTACAAACTTGGTAGCTTCAAACAATAAAAATTTATTCTCTCTGAAGAAATCTCAAATCAGTTCCTCCAGGCTATAGTCAAGATGATGGAATGGCTAGTCCTTGATGGAAGCTGTGGAGGAAAATCCATTTTATTACTTTCTCCTGCGCCTCAAAGCTCCCTGCATTCCTTGTGCATTCCTCATGCATCGCTCCAACGTCTTGCCTTCATCATTGTATCTCCTACATGTGTACTCAGATCTCCTCTGCCTCTCTCTCATATAAAGATGCTTGTGATTACAGTTAGGGGCCACCAGAATAATCCAGGATAATCTCTCCATCTCAAGATCCTTAATTTAATCACTTCTGTAAATTCTCTTTTGCCTTTTAAGGTAACATTCATAGGTTCCCAGGATTAAGATTTAGATATCTTTGGGGGTTATTTTCCAGTCTGCTACAAGAACCATTCCAAGAATCCAATAAATGAAGTGATATTGGAGTCAGTGGAGAGAGGATAGAGGTCTGTTGGCATGAACAGACTTTATTTAAAAGTCAGTAGAATTTAACCTGTCACAGTAGGATAAAATTAACATCTGATAAAATCTAGTGCTAACTATGAATAGAGGGATATGGAAAATAGACTTTCTCATATTATTTTTGGTAGTGTAAATAGTTACAGCCTTTTTTGGGAAGGATAATTTGGCAATGTCTACCTAAAATGTATAATAATGTTTGATCCACTCATTCCACTGTTTTAATTTTATCTACCTATATATCAGTAAAAAGTACAACTGCTTTTAAATTCAAAGATGTTGACTGTAACTTTGTTTGTAGTAGCAAAACTTAGAGAATTCAATTTACCATTGCTAGCGAGCTGGCTTAATAAATTTTAGTATGAATATACAAAGAAGTATTCTTTGGCTATTAAATAACGCAATGAAAAGAGTTACAAGGTATATTATTACATAATGAAGTTAAGGTGCAGAAAATATAAATATACAGAAAAAGTATATTATGATCTATTTTGTGTAAAAATATAGGTTATTTATAAATTGGAATGGGCATAATTTTATTTCTGGAAACATGTATGAGAAACTGTCAATAGTAATTTCCCTTGAGAAGAGGGGCTCTAGGGAAGAAAGAACATGTTTCCTTTCTGCCTTATATCTTTTCTATTCAGTTTAAAGTTTCTAGCTATAAGTATATATATTACAATTTTTTAAGTGCAACCTCTGATACCAGTCTGCCACAATTTGAAGTGGTACAAATAAGATAACTACCTCTCTGTGCCACTGTTTCTACAACTTTATTATTTATTTTATTTTACTTTATTTTATTTTACAATACTGTATTGGTTTTGCCATACATCAACATGAATCTGTGACAGGTGTACACGTGTTCCCAATCCTGAACCCCCCTCCCACCTCCCTCCCCATACCATCTCTCTGGGTCATCCCAGAGCACCAGCCCCAAGCATCCTGTATCCTGCATCAAACCTAGACTGGCGATTCATTTCTTATATGATATTATACATGTTTCAATGCCATTTTCCCTAATCATCCCACCCTCTCCCTCTCCCACAGAGTCCAAATGTCTGTTCTATACATCTGTATCTCTTTGCTGTCTCACATACAGGGTTATCGTTACCATCTTTCTAAATTCCATATATATGTGTTAGTATACTGTATTGGTGTTTTTCTTTCTGGTTTACTTCACTCTGTATAATCGGCTCCAGTTTTATCCATCTCATTAGAACTGATTCAAATGTATTCTTTTTAATGGCTGAGTAATACTCCATTGTGTATATGTACCACAGCTTTCTTTTTTTTTTAATTTATTTTTTTAATTTTTTAAATTTTAAAATCTTTAATTCTTACATGCGTTCCCAAACATGACCCCCCCTCCCACCTCCCTCCCCACAACATCTCTCTGGGTCATCCCCATGCACCAGCCCCCAAGCATGCTGCACCCTACGTCAGACATGGACTGTCAATTCAATTCTTACATGATAGTATACATGTTAGAATTCCCATTCTCCCAAATCATCCCACCCTCTCCCTCTCCCTCAGAGTCCAAAAGTCCGTTATACACATCTGTGTCTTTTTTCCTGTCTTGCATACAGGGTCGTCATTGCCATCTTCCTAAATTCCATATATATGTGTTAGTATACTGTATTGGTGTTTTTCTTTCTGGCTTACCTCACTCTGTATAATTGGCTCCAGTTTCATCCATCTCATCAGAACTGATTCAAATGAATTCTTTTTAACGGCTGAGTAATACTCCATTGTGTATATGTACCACAGCTTTCTTATCCATTCATCTGCTGATGGACATCTAGGTTGTTCCATGTCCTGGCTATTATAAACAGTGCTGCGATGAACATTGGGGTATACGTGTCTCTTTCAATTCTGGTTTCCTCAGTCTGTATGCCCAGCAGTGGGATTGCTGGGTCATAAGGTAGTTCTATTTGCAATTTTTAAGGAATCTCCACACTGTTCTCCATAGTGGCTGTACTAGTTTGCATTCCCACCAACAGTGTAAGAGGGTTTCATTTTCTCCACCCCTCTCCACCATTTATTGCTTGTAAACTTTGGATCACAGCCATTCTGACTGGTGTGAAATGGTACCTCACTGTGGTCTTGATTTGCATTTCTCTGATAATGAGTGATGTTCAGGGATCATTTCTATAGTTTGTTTGTACAACTTTAAAATAGGGATACTAAGAGTATTTCATTCACAGACTTGTTAAAAGGATTAAAGAAGAAATGCATCTTTCTTTCAAAGGATTAAAGAAATGCATCTAAAGCATTCAAAACAGTGTTTGCATATTTCAAATTTCTAAAATATTATCTGTTATGTCATATTCCTTTTATTTACCCAAAGTAAAAAATGTTGTTTAGGCAGAACTATAAGACATTTTTGTGTCTTCTGAACACTTTCTGTATTTAAATGAAAACCTAATAAATGCTATTAAATATATAGAAAGAAAGAAAGAAAGTGAAGTCTCTCAGTCGTGTCTGACTCTTTGCGACCCCATGAACTGTAGCCTACCAGGCTTCTCCATCCGTGGGATTTTCCAGGCAAGAATATTGGAGTGGCTTGCCATTTCCTCCTCCAATTAAATATATATCAGTTCAGTTCAGTTCAATCGCTCAGTCGTGTCCGACTCTTTGCGACCCCATGAATCGTAGCACGCCAAGCCTCCCTGTCCATCACCAACTCCCGGAGTTCACTCAGACTCGCGTCCATCGAGTCAGTGATGCCATCCAGCCATCTCCTCCTCGGTGGTCCCCTTCTCCTCCTGCCCCCAATCCCTCCCAGCATCAAAGTCTTTTCCAATGAGTATATACATATATATAGAGAGAGAGAGAATAAATCAGCATGAATCTTGACAGTTTAGAGAATTTTGGAGGTTTTTGAACACAATAAGCTCATAGCATGAAAGAACACAGATAAAACTTTCCTAGTCTTTGGTCTTTACAAAGTATTTTCAGGGATCACTTAATGTTTTAGATTTGAGAGGTGCCCTGCCAATGGAACACAGGTAAATTGAAAGACAGGATGTCATCAAATGGCAGGATGGCAATTCAAATAGGAAGTAACTAGGTCTTGACTAGGTGGTGGAAGCAAGGGAGACAGAATTGGAGAGACTGGGACCTTAGTTAAAAGAAAAGGAGGAGTCAAGAATTTCTAGTATGGGATTGTGTTAGGAGGGTAGTATTAGCAATGCAGAGGAAGTAGAGTGACCAGTAGGAAGGTAGAGACTAGTGTTTGGGACTCAGCTATGGGATCATACTTAGTTTGGACAGAATATTGTTATCGAGAGGTTATATAATTAGAAATTCATAAAATACAAAAGCAAATGAATCAAATAAAATTTTAGAGCAAGAGATCTTTATTATAAAACAAAATGTCTTTTTTATGTGTCTCTTGGAGTTGATTACATTGATCTGATGTTTAGAAAATCTCAGGTGCGGCTATTAGGTGGAACTGCTCAGTTATAACCAGGCTTCCCAGGTGGTGTAGCAGTAAAGAATCTGCCAGCCAATGCTGGAGACAAGGGTTCAATCACTGGGTCAGGAAGATCCCCTAGAGAAGAAATGTCAACCTACTCCAGTATCTTGTCTGGAGAATTCCATGGACAAGATGCCTGGTGGGTTGCAGTCCATGGACATGACTGAACACGCACCCTCTGTTATAGACTCAGTAGTAATATATTCAGAAAGCAATGGCACCCCACTCCAGTACTCTTGCCTGGAAAATCCCATGGGTGGAGGAGCCTGGTAGGCTGCAGTCCATGGGGTTGCACAGAGTCAGACACGACTGAACGACTTCACTTTCACTTTTTACTTTCATGCATTGGAGAAGGAAATGGCAACACACTCCAGTGTTCTTGCCTGGAGAATCCCAGGGATGGGGGAGCCTGGTGGGCTGTTGTCTATGGGGTCGCACAGAGTCGGACACGACTGAAGTGACTTAGCAGCAGCAGCAGTAATGTATTACCTGTCATTTAACTGCTTTGCTTCTCCCTTTCCTCATACATAAAATGGGGGTAATAATGCCATTTAATTTATAGGGTTGTTGCATTAAAAATGATAATATTTGTAAAATGCTTAGATGTGATCATGCTCAATATATTTTAATGAGGGTGAGAATGGATCCAGGTGGAGGTGTTTATTCTTGCTGCCTTCTGTGTGTAGACTCTTGAACCAATCATCTAAATAGTCCAGACACATTTACTATATACACTATTTCAGTTGTTGCCGTGAGTAGGGAAATGGGATTTTGAAGAGTCAAGAATCACTGTTTTCAGACAAAGATGAGATGGCTTTTCTCCTTTCCTTGACAGATAGAATGCCAAGTAATTCTGTTACCTAACTGGAACCTGAGCCATCAACTTCCTGGTGTTATGCTCGAAGTCCAAGTACCCAAAACTGAGAGAAGTAAGATGTCCACGGCAATGCAAAAGCATAATGGGGTTTATTGCTAGCTCGAGCTAGGGCTCCCACCAGCACCGACGCAGTGGCTATAGGGGAGGGAGCCCCGAGTTTTGGGTTACACTGTTTATATAGGGAATATTCAGGTGTGAGGGTAACAAAGAGGGGTGTTCAGGCTGAAGGACTACTGATTGGTTACCCTCTTCTATAGGGTCATGTGTGGATCTCTGATTGATTTTTTTTTTCACTTACATGGTGAATCATTATTTCACAAAGGTAAATCATCACTTCCAAGGTAAATCACAAACGTAAATCATTACTTCCAAGGTAAATCACAAATGTCACAAATGTAAATCATTACTTCCAAGGTAAATCACAAATCCTTGAACTTAAAGTCAGGAGGTTTATCCTAAGGGCTGGTTGGCTCGTGCATAGCAGGGCAAGTTTAGGCAATATCCAAAGTCTAAGTCTGTTTGCCCAGTACCTTTGCAAAAATGGAATTCTTTTACAAGATGGAGTAGCTCAGGCTCTACACTGGAAAGTAAGTGTTCACTGTTAGACCCAAATTTTTTCATTCGGGGGCTTTCTGTGGAGGCCTGATAATTAAATATGAGCATGTTTTATGCAATTATCCAGACGTTCGGGCAGCTCAAAGTCAGGGACAGTCTTCTGATCCTTGTCACTGGAATTTGGCTGTTTGATCTCTACCCAAAGTTACAGGAAAAGAAACTTAGCAAAACCTGAAGAAGATTAAGACAAGAGAAGAGGAGAGAGACTTTTTCCCTTTAAAAACTAACTGTATGTGATCCTTCCTCACCCTTAGTGAAATTTCTTGCATGTACAGTTCCAAAGAACAGACATTCAGACCCCAAAATCTGCAGGAGAACCAAAGAACATAAATTCTTATTTGTTGACAAGGAGATGACTAAATCCATTGCAGCTAGTTCTTTGCATGTGAGAGAACTCAATAGAGCAATCCTAATAAAGCATTTACATATGCACGTGTGTTTGTGCAGCTATATGAATGTGCAAATAAGTATATAAGTATAAAAGAGACTGTTCTAGTCCTTTCTATATCTTCTATCTCTCATTCTATTTTTTTCTGAAATGACAGAGTTGGTGAGTTTTCTTGTACAGTTTTGGCATGGGCTCCCCCAGTGTCTCAGTGGTAAAGAATCTGCCTGCCAATGCAAGAGATGCACGTTCAACTCCCGAGTTGAGAAGGTCCCCTGAAGGAAAAAATGGCAACCCTCTCCAGTATTCTTGCCTGAGGAATCTCATGGACAGAGGAACCTGGTGGGCTACAGTCTAAGGGGTCACAGAAGAGTCAGACAGGACTTAATAACTAAGCAACAGTATTTCCTGACTCCTAGGCAGGCAGGCAGACATTCATACTAACAGTATTGATGGCATATGTCTCCATCAGAACCAATTATAAAAGTATGAATATCTGAATATCATTTGACCCTCTATCATACTGCTAGAAAAGACCCATTACCATATTAGTAGTAGTAGTGTGTAGGGAAGCAAACAAGTCTTTTTTTTTTTTTTAATTTTTATTTTTACTTTATTTTACTTTACAATACTGTATTGGTTTTGCCATACATTGACATGAATCCATCACAGGTGTACTTGCGTTCCCAAGCATAAACCCCCCTCCCACCTCCCCTCCCCATAACATCTCTCTGGGTCAGCCCCACGCACCAGCCCCAAGCATCCTGTATCCTGCATTGGACATAGACTGGCGATTCGACAAACAAGTCTTACTTTAGAAATTAAGAGATGGATGTCTCAGGTCTGCTTCTGGTCAGCAATGAATCTCTCCTAAGTTTTTCCCAAAGTGTGTGATCTCTTCTCCCTTCCCTATTCCATTTCATCTCAATCCAAACCTTAATATTTTCTAATATACATTTAGAGTATCAGCACACATGTTTGAGGCAGACAGATATGAGGCAAGCTTTCTTTTTTCAAGTGCTGAGAGGGTAGATAAAGGATTACGGTAATGAGGAAATGTGCCAAAACACAGTTTAAGAAACTCTTTCTCAGTATTACCCAATCAATAGAGAGATTCTGAAAACATGTTTGAAACAGATGTCAGTGGTGAATATAATGAAATAATACCAAAACGCAAAGAATTTCACGTCCAAATCAAACAGCAGTAAATGTACATTTATATAAACCCGTATTTTAAAAGTTACATTTTCATCAACTCTTATTCTAAGTCAGGGCAGAACATCACCCCCACATTCCTCACCCACTCCTCACAGCCATACTACCAGAGAAATACCAGGAGAAAAGGAAGTATGAGGGAAAACAGCAGATTTAGGTGTCATAGTCTTGTTAATTGCCCACAGTACCTTGGCTTTCCCCAGTTCTTCCTCGTTTTGGAAATGGGAGACCATAGTAAAAGGAAAACTATGATTTGTTCCTAATCATGAAAAGCAACTCCTTTTTTCTCTCCCTTCCTTATTAATGCCATATGGAAAATTTATCAGTTTTTTTTTATTATGGGGAAAAGAACTAAGGATGTGGGTGATTATGAAAATATGCTCTGCTTGTAGATCTTCTTTTTAACTGAATGAAATTTTAAAATGTATTTATTTTTGCTAAATTGGACAATCATTGATATTTAGTAAATGTCATTAATTGTTCAGTGCTAATATGACAAGATTTTTTAGTTAATGTTGACCTTTTAGAAAATGAAATATTAATAACCAGCTCATATTCCTGGAGAGAAACCATAGTGAGCACAAGGCATGGAGACACACTGTATTCCAAAACTTTTTTTAATAACAAAAGTTTGTTAACATTTATGAAGCTTTGACTATGAGCCAGAGTTTAACTGTCTTATGGACACATCACTTAATCTTCACAATAGCTTTAGCAAGTAGACTCAATGATTCCTATTTGATCAACAAGGAAACTGAGATACACGTCACACAGGTACTAAGTGACGGAGTTGAGGTCTCAGCATCAGGAGTTCCCTGGGGACTAGATCACTGACTGGAAATAGAGAAAACCATATTTTAGGAGTAAAAGAACACAACAGTCTTTCTTGGCTTATGGAGAAAGCACAGACTATCTCTCTCGCATTGAATGACAATAAATCTCTGGTTAAAGAGTGTGCTTCTCATTCATTTTAATCCAGGTTTCTCAACCTCAATCTTGGGTCAGAAACTTCTTTGTTGTAGGGGCTTTTCTGTGCCCCATAGAATGTTTACAGCATTACTTAAGTGCCAGTAGCAGCCCCTCTGCCCAAGATGTGACATCCAAGAATATCTCCAGACATTTCCAAATGTCTCCTTGGAGGCAAAGCCACCTCTTTTGAGAATCACTGCTTGAATCAATCAAAACATTCACTTTTCTTTAGTACCTCTGCTGCCAAGCTTCATGAGGTTGACACAGAAAAGTCTGTGAAATTATATTGTTTTTATGTCCATTGCATGTGTGTGTTAGTTGCCCAGTCATGTCCGACTCTTTGCAACCCCATGGACTATAGCCCAACAGGCTCCTCTGTCCATAGGATTTCCCAGGTAAGAATGCTGGAGTGGGTTGCCATTCCCTTTCCAGGGGATCTTTCCAACTCCAGGAATCGAACCTGGGTCTCTAGCAATCCAGGCAGATTCTTTACCATCTGAGCTACCAGGGACATGTCTAATTTTCAGAATATTTCAATGCGTACCTTACTATAAAATACATAGGAAAAATATTTTAAATCCCATTGTCAAGTAAGAACATTGAAACACAAATAGTTGAAAGGAAGCATCAAGTTTGGTATAAACGACTCAAAACAGAACAAATTTTGAATTTTACACCTGCAAACGCATTAGAAGACCCACAGTAAGTCTCCAGTGTTTAGTCTCAGTTTTCCTCATCTGTCAAGTGAAAATAATAATCCGTATTATGTCTCACAAATCTCTTAGATGAACCGAGTCAGAAGATCATGTACAAGTACAAAGTATACTTATTGCTGTTGGTTTGCCAATGGTCATCCAGAAGAGTAAGGGCTGAACTGAAGCTGAAATATCACAACTAATATTCTCTTTCCTTCGCCAAAATGTCACAAATATGCGGGTCCTGCTCCCTTAACTCTGCAGATATTGCTAATTAATCACAGATCTCTTTCCCAGAGTGATCCCAGAAGTTCTCAGTAACACACTCCAGACAGCTATAAACTGCAGGTCAGATTTTGTTCTTGAAAGCAAACCTATGGTTCTGAATCCTTCGAAGATCCGTTACTTTATGCCTTCTTGTTTCCATAAAATGTTGATATATTTTATTAACCTATATTAAATTTTAACAGGGAAGTCAAATCAATTGACAAATCCAACATTTACCTTAGTCTTTCCAAACGTATGTGAGTGAGTGAGTGAGTGAGTGATAGTCACTCACTGGTGCCCTAATTTTGGCGACCCCATGGACTGTAGCCTGCCCGTCTCCTCTCTCTGTCTATAAATTCTCCAGGCAAGAATACTGGAGTGGGTTGCCATTTCCTTCTCCAAACATATAGCCTGTGGTAAATCAGAAGCCTCAAGCCTCATTTAGGATGCAGGCATTGGCACAACAGTTCTGAAACTGTAGAGGGTAACTGACACACTTGGAGAGCTTGCTGGAATATATTGCTGGGCTCAACCTCAGGATCTGACTCAGTGGGTCTTTGAGAGGGGGCTTCAGAACTTACATTTCTAACATGTTCTCAAATGATGCTGATACTGTTGGTCCAGGGACCATGTTTTGGAAACTATTACACTAGTAAAAAGACAACTGCTTTAGAGCAAGAGGACCTTGCCTTGAGACGTTCTTCTGCTTTTTATAACTTCTGTCATCTGGGTGGAAAATTCTAGGTTTTCCTAGGCTTGAGGTTAGTGCTTTGTAAAGTGGCTCGTGAAGCCTGACGTGCTTACCTCATAGAGTTGTTTTGAAGATTAAATTACATCGAGGACATGGAAGATTCTTACAAATGGCAAATGCTTAGATGAGTAAATGCTTGTCAGTGCTTTTGCTGTTATTTGGAGAAGGTGCCTTTTTAGCCTGGAAGTGCAACCAGCTATTTATGGACCCACTTCCTCCTGGGCAGTTGACCAGTTTTCTCTCCTCTCCTATGGCCGCAGGCCAACTGCCCCAAGGAGCTGCATGAAACATGTCGGGTCTCTCTGTAATGTTCCCACACATTTGTCAGATTTAACCAGAGTCTAAGTGAAGGAAATGCTTTCAGAATGTTCTGGATGTTTGGCCCAAGGCATTGTTCCCCTTTACTGGTCTATAGGGACTAAAGGGAGTCTGTCAATCAGAGATGAACTAGGGTGGAACCATCAGCCGTTGGCAGTTACTCCTCAGAGATTTGCTTGTGACTCATGACAGCAACTTGCCAGGGGGAGGGGACAAAAATTATCTGGAAAACACCCTTAATAAAACTGAAACGAATATTCTGGGAAAGAGAGGGAAAAGTGAAAATTAAGATGAAACAAAGTTAAGTTCCCCCAAAAATCCCCATCTCTCTCTTCTGATTTTTTTTCACTGATAGTAGAAAGAACCCAAATCTTGACTCTGATTCCTGACTCTGACACTTTATTGACTATAACTGTCCCTAATGTGATGAACAGAAACTAATGTATTCCCCAGTCAACTGTCTCTTTCAATTTAGTATAATTCAGTTAGTTTTCTGTCAATGACACTTTTCAGAACCTCATTTCTTTTTTTTTTTTTTTTCCAGGAGAGACTGTCCAGTGGGAAGAAGAGAATGAAGATTGTCCCAGGGTTTTCTTTCAAAGAAAATACAGCAAGATTTGAAGAAACCAAATATGGCCATTGAGTCTACAGTCTGCCCATAAATGGTAGTGATATAGCTATTTCTACAACACTGTCTCTGAGTGTGCAACAGATAAAGAATAAGAGAGCCTTTGTGTTAATCACTTAGTCGTGTCTGACTCTGCAACTCATGGACTGTAGCCCACCAGGCTCCTCTGTCCATGGGATTCCCCAGGCAAAAATACTGGAGTGGGTAGCTATTCCCTTCTCCAGAGGACCTTCCCAACCCAGGGATCAAACCTGGGTCTCCCTCATTGCAGGCAGATTCTTTACTGTCTGAACCACTAGCCTTTAAATGGTAGCAAAACTGCTTCAGTGGCAAGGTTTACCTGAAAAGTTTACATTTCTTTTTTCGTCTAGAAGATGGATGAGGGGTTGCAACATTCTCTCCCAAAACATACTCATTTGTTTGTTTTCCATTGAACCCTTCTTTTTTTTATTGGAGCACAACTGCTTTACAATGTTATGTTGGTTTCTGCTGTACAACATAGTTAATTAGCTATATGTACACATATATACCGGAGAAGGCAATGGCACTCCACTCCAGTACTCTTGCCTGGGAAATCCCATGGATGGAGGAGCCTGGTAGGGTGCAGTCCATGGGGTCGCGAAGAGTCGGACACGACTGAGCAACTTCACTTTTACTTTTCACTTTCATGGATTGGAGGAGGAAATGGCAACCCACTCCAGTCTTCTTGCCTGGAGAATCCCAGGGATGGGGGAGCCTGGTGGGCTGCTGTCCATGAGATCGCACAGAGTTGGACACGACTGAAGTGACTTAGCAACAGCAACACATATACATATATAATTCATGAAGCTCAATATCAAAAAAGAACAAACAACCCAATCAAAACAAGGGTACAAGACCTAAATAAACATTTCTCCAAAGAAGACATACAGATGGCCAAGAGGCACAGGAAAAGATGCTCAACATCACTAATTATTAGAGAAATGCAGATCATTGAACTCTTCTTGTTTAGTTAATAAAAATATTTCCTGACAGTTATCTGACTTTCAGAATTTCTTGCAATGCAGAAGGCCAACTATCAGAAAAGTCTACTCCAGAGTGTTCTGAAACAGAGTAGCATCTCAAATATACTCCTGAACAAATAGAATCAAGTAGGATGCGATACTTGGTTCTCTCTTTTTTTCTGATACCTCTCTAAGAGATCAGTTGCCTTTGTCTCCAAATACGGGCATCCCCGTTTTCCCCTAAAGTCCCCAACATACCAAAGTGTATATTGGTCTTGCTTTCAGTTCTTTTTCTATATGAATATCAAGGTATGTCCAAATGAGTTTCAAAGCTCTCTATAAAATAGATTTTTGTTTGTTTGTAATTGTTCCTACCATCACTCTTCTCTCCAAAAGCACTGATGTGTCTCTATATGAACAGGAGTAGGACATCATTGATTCAATGGACATGAGTTTGAGCAAACTCAGGAAGACAGTGAAGGATAGGAGAGCTTGGGGTGCTGCAGTCCATGGGGTCACAAAGAAATGGACATGACTGAGCGACTGAGCAACAGCAGCAACAAGGACAACCGGAAAAGCAGACGCTCAGAAATTCTTTCTAAAATCTCATTTTCTTGATTCTCTTTTCTCTTCCTGGAGACCCCACTACAGACAAATTTGAAACTCATGCTGGGACACTCTTTTCCATTCCAAATTAGACTAGCTACCTCATACTTAAGCACCACATTTTACCTTCCTAATGTCTGTGGACCCTCTTTCTATTCAACTATATCTATATTCCATTGACCACTAGTTCAGCCTCGATTGTTTTTTATGTCTAATTTTCTAGCCCAGGTGATCATTTCATAAGACCATAGTCATAATTCTTCCAAGTGGAATGGATCTTGGTCTGGTCCCCAAACTAAGCTAACACCTACTTTAAAATCAACTAACTTTATCGAGATCTATACATCAAACTCTGCACTAACAGTAATAAGAGGCACTCATAGGGTGCTTACCATGGCCATGCCCTGTGTGCTTTGCCTTAGTTAACTCAGTTTTCATTATAACAACCCCATAAGGTTGGCATTTGTATTGCTCCCATTTTGCAAATGAGAAAACTGAGGTACAAAGAGGTCAAGTAACTTCCCATACAGTTAGCAAAGAGTATGGCCATGATCTGTACCCCGAAGTCTCTGTACATCATTCACAATGTTGACTATACCCCCATCCTGCCTCTCAAAGGGTGAAGCCCTTTATAAAGGTTATCTCAGTGAGTCATCATAGCAACTGCATGAGATAATTCCTGTTGTCATTCTCATTTTCATTTGGGAAAACAAAGATTTAGAAAAGTAAAACCCCATGATTTATTTAATGTAGGACTGGAACTGAAATTTAAGTACAGCTGATATTAAATCCTGTATCTTTATTTACTGTTCTGTTCTATGTTCATCTATAAATATTTTCTTCTTTACCTCTTTCAGTGGCACTTTTAACCAGTGTTTCTCAGACTTAAGCAATGTCTTTGATATTATGAGGCATATAAAAAGAAAAAAAATTGTTTTGGATCCCCAATATTGACTTAAATAACAGTTATTATGCTATATAAAGACACATAAATATAAAACCAGTTAAGTACTTTATATGCTTATAATTATTTTATGACTGCAAAATCTAAATTAAGTTACAAATTAAATAAAGCTAAAAATTCCATAAAATTCCAAATAATATAAATAATATCAAGCATCATTTCGACTATAAGATTTTTTAAATATTTAGGTGATAAAGATTTTATTTTTTAATTTTATGTTTTTTGAAATTGAAATATAGTTGGTTTACAATGTTTCAGTTGTATAGTTGATTTACAATGTAATTTTATACATGTACATATATATGGGGATTCCCTGGTGGCTCAGCAATAAAGAATCCACCTGTAATCTACTAGAGTAGACAAGGAGATGTGGGTTCAATCCTTAAGTCAGGAAGATACTTTGGAAAAGGGCATTACAACCCATTCCAGTATTCTTGCCAGGAGAATCCGATGGACAGGGGAGCCTGGCAGGCTGCAGTCCATGGGGTTGGACACAACTGAAGCAACTGAGCACTCACACATTCACATCCATATACATATATTATATAAATATATATATTCTTTTTTCAGAATCTTTTCCATTATAGGGTATTACAAGGTATTGAATATAATTCCCTGTGCTATTCAGTAAGTCCTGATTACTTATCTGTTTTATATATAATAGTATGCCTCTGTTAAGCATGATTTCCTAATGTATCCCCTCCTACTTTCCCCTTTGTTAAGCACAAGTTTGTTTTCTATGTCTGTAAGTTTATTTCTGTTTTGTAAATAAGTTCATTTGTATCATTTTTTAAAATTACCTATAAGTAATATCACATGGTATTTGTCTTTGACTTACTTCACTTAGTATGATAATCTCTAGGTCCATTCATGTTGCTACAAATAGCATTATTCTATTCATTTTTATGGCTGAGTAATACTCCATTGTGTGTTTTTGTGTATTATACCTCCTTTATCCATTCATCTGTAGACAGCCATCTAGGTTGTTTCCATGTTTTGGCTATTATAAATAGTGCTGATATGAATATTAGGTACATATATCTTTTAAAATTAGTTTTCTTTGGATATATGCTCAGAAGTGGATTACTAGATCATAGAGTAACTCTATTTTTAGTTTTTTAAGTAATCATCATAATGTGCTCTAGAGAAGGAAATGGCAACCCACTCCAGTGCTTTTGCCTGGAGCTCTTGCCTGGAGAATCCCAGGGACAGAGGAGCCTGGTGAGCTGCTGTCTATGGGGTCACACAGGGTCAGACATGACTGAAGCGACTTAGCAGCAGCAGTAGCATTATGTGCTCATAGTGACTGCATCAATTTACATTCTCATCAACAGTGTAGAAGGGTTCCCTTTTCTCCACACCTTCTCCAGCATCTGTTATTTGTAGACATTTTGAAGAGCACTACTCTAACTGATGTGAAGTGATACCTCATTGTGTTTTTGGTTAGCATTTCTCTAGTAGTGATAAAGTTGGTTAGTGATACAACCAATATGTGCCTATTGGTTACCTGTACGTATTCTTTGGAAAATGTATATTTAGGTTTTCTGTCCAATTTTTTATTAGTTTTTTTTTTTTTAATGTTAAGCTGTATGGTCTCTTTGTATATTTTGGAAAGTAATCCCTTGTCAGTCACATCATTTGCAAATATTTTCTCCCATTTTCTAGACTGTCTTTTCATTTTATTTATGGTTTCCTTTGCTGTGCAAATGGTTTCAAGTTTAATTAGGCCCCATTTGTTTATTTTTGCTTTTCTTTCTATTATTCTAGGAAACAGATCCAAGAAAATGTTACTGTGATTTGTGTCAAAGTGTGTCCTGCATATGTTTTCTTTCAGGAGTTTTATAGTATCTGGTCTTACAGTTAGGTCTTTAATTTATTTTTATTTGATTTTTGTATATGGTATTAGAGAATGTTCTAGTCTCATTCTTTTATATGTAGCTATCCAGTTTTCCCTGCACCACTTATTGAGAGACTGTCTTTTCTCCATTGTATATTCTTTCCTCTTTTGTTATAGATTAATTGATGATAAGTGCATGACTCTATTTCTGAGTTCTTTATCCTGTTCTGTTGATCTATGTGTCTGATTTTGAGCTAGTACCATACTTCTTTAACTATTATAGACTAATATAGTCTGAATTCACATGATTCTTCCAGCTCTGTTCTTTCTCAAGATTGTTTTGGTAACTCAGAGTCTTTTGTGTTTTCATTTTAATTTTCAAAAAATTAATTTTGAAAGTTGCACCATAAGTGCAAGGTTTAAATGGGCAACTTTGTACTGAAGTGACATTTGCAATGTAACCATGGTAATGATTGTTATGGAAGAGCTGTTTTGAGCCTGGCATTTCTGACTACCATATATCCTATTTTCCATGAAGTGATGGGACCAGATGCCATGATCTTAGTTTTCTGAATGTTGAGCTTTGAGCCAACTTTTTCACTCTCCTCTTTCACTTTCATCAAGAGGCTTTCGAGTTCCTCTTCACTTTCTGCCATAAGGGTGGTGTCATCTGCATATCTGAGGTTATTGATATTTCTCCTGGCAATCTTGATTCCAGCTTGTGCTTCTTCCAGCCCAGCGTTTCTCATGATGTACTCTGCATAGAAGTTAAATAAGCAGGGTGACAGTATACAGCCTTGACGTACTCCTTTTCCTATTTGGAACCAGTGTGTTGTTCCATGTCCAGTTCTAACTGTTGCTTCCTGACCTGCATACAGGTTTCTCAAGAGGCAAGTCAGGTGGTCTGGTATTTGCATCTCTTTCAGAACTTTCCACAGTTTGTTGTGATCCACACAGTCAAAGGCTTTGGCATAGTCAATAAAGCAGAAATAGATGTTTTTCTGGAACTCTCTTGCTTTTTCCATGATCCAGAGGATGTTGGCAATTTGATCTCTGGTTCCTCTGCCTTTTCTAAAACCAGCTTGAACATATGGACTCTCACAGTTGACATATTGCTGAAGCCTGGCTTGGAGAATTTCGAGCATTATTTTACTCATGTGAGATGAGTACAATTGTGTGGTAGTTTGAGCATTCTTTGGCCTTGCCTTTCTTTGAGATTGGAATGAAAACTGGCCTTTTTCAGTCCTGTGGCCACTGCTGAGTTTTCCAAATTTGCTGGCATATTGAGTGCAGATGGGGAAACAGTGGAAACAGTGTCAGACTTTATTTTGGGGGGCTCCAAAATCACTGCAGATGGTGATTGCAGCCATGAAATTAAAAGATGCTTACTCCTTGGAAGGAAAGTTATGACCAACCTAGATAGCACATTGAAAAGCAGAGACATTACTTTGCCGACTAAGGTCCGTCCAGTCAAGGCTATGGTTTTTCCAGTAGTCATGTATGGATGTGAGAGTTGGACTGTGAAGAAAGCTGAGTGCCAAAGAATTGATGCTTTTGAACTGTGGTGTTGGAAAAGACTCTTGAGAGTCCCTTGGACTGCAAGGAGATCCAACCAGTCCATTCTAAAGGAGATCAGCCCTGGGTGTTCTTTTGGAAGGAATGATGCTAAAGTTGAAACTCCAGTACCTTGGCCACCTGATTTGAAGAGTTGACTCATTGGAAAATACTCTGACGCTGGGAGGGATTGAGAGCAGGAGGAGAAGGGGACGACAGAGGATGAGATGGCTGGATGGCATCACGGACTCGATGGACATGAGTCTGAGTGAACTCCAGGAGCTGGTGATGGACAGGGAGGCCTGGCGTGCTGCAATTCATGGGGTCGCAAAGAGTTGGACACCACTGAGTGAATGAACTGAACTGAACTGATATATCCTATGATAATACAATATCTCACCTATTATGTTTATTCAATGACCTGAGAAACTTTTACCTGTATAATGTTATTTGGCCTTCACTTACCCAAAGATGTTTGCATAGTAAGTCCAGCTCTGTTCCTACACAATTAACCCACAGTAATAATGTTAGTTTAATTTGGTGCTGATTTGTCCATTACCCGGGACCCATATGGCTAGACCCTTAACAAACTCCTGTGGAGGGTGAAGACAAATTTGATCCATTAGCAAGCTTTAATTGAAGGTCACCTAAAATGGCAAGGTCTCCCTGCATCTCTGAATCTTAAACAGCTGGAACTACTTAAATGCCTTTAACACACACACTTAAAGTGCTGTCTCAAAGTAGACTTCTAGAAAATACCCTGTACATACTAATGCACACACACAAACATCCTTTATGATGTTTTAAATGCCAAATTAAATTCAGTTTTATTGTGTTTTAAAACATCAGCTCTGGAAGAAAGAAAAAAAGGTTTTAAAAAATTAGAAGCAGCTTCATGAGTGAATGAACTGAATGCTTGTTAATTCCATCACCAGCAAAAACAGCATTGTTTAGAGATTGATGTGTAATCTCAGATTTTGATTCAAAATTGAGTTGCATGCTCTGGCTTCTAAGTAAAGAGAGAAAGGAAACTGGAAGGAAATCAGGAAGAGGATAGTCATGGGAAGCCCCTTTTTTCTTTTTACTATACTGCAAAGAAAAGGAAAAAACTGCTCAAAAGAAGAGAAACTAACATCCTATAATGAACTTCTATAACCACAGGAGAGACTGAGAGTAAAGAAAGCTTCAGGATAACTTTGCTTCTGGACACAGGAGCTTTGTATATAGCGTAAAAGGGCTAACAACGTGGTAGCTAAAAGGGTTAAACTAAAAAAAAAAATTAAGTATAATTGAGTTATAATTTTGTGTTAAAGTTTAAAGTGTTTAACTTTTATTTTGCCTAAACATTAGGAAATGAAAGGAAAGAGAATTCCAAACTAGCAAACACTCTGTTTTCAACATCTTTTAATTACTAGATTTGATCATTTGTGTATATTAGTCATGGAGATTTTAATAATGGCATAAGCTAATTTGCATTTTCCATGTTAATATCTTTACATGCATTATTTCATTTGGTCCTCTTGATGTCAGAAACCACACGAGGTAGTCATAATTAAAATCGCCATTTTTATAGGTAAGGAAAGTTAGTCAAGAAGAGGTTAAAGAATTTATTTATGGTTACTTACACATCTATCAAATGACAGAAACAGGATCAGAGCCTGGGTCTGTGTGATCCCTAAGCCAGAGTTCTTAATCCCTAGCACCGAGTTTCCTTCCAGAAAGTGCTCTCCAGGTAATCAGATCCTAATAATATAATGTACCACAGCAATTAGCTGTCAAGCCTGCTTATATTTTTGATGGGAAACCTGAGATCCACAGATATTAAAAGAATTCTTTAAGCTTATGAAACAAGTAAAACCAGGTTCCAAATTCACAATCCAATGTTTTTACCACATGTGTTATTTCTTTTAAATAAAAACTATTTGCATTACGTGTTTTTTATCTGATTTAATTCTCACAATTCTGTGTATCCAGTACATACTTACTACATATTAACTTCATATATAAGAAAATGGAGGCTGATATAGTAAATTTTTGGTAGTCGCAAAATTAATGGTTTTGATTTTTTGTAAAAAAAAAATGGTTGAATATAAAATGGAACTATCCCTTCTCCTTCTTCTGTTAACTCTGGCAGCACTGCTGTCCCACAGGCTGCAATGCAGGCCATCAAGCTAACTGAGCTCACTGACAGCTTTTGTTCATAGCTGAATATCTTCTGGCTGGTTTCCAGGTTGTCCTTAAGCCTGGTTACCTCTCATTCTCATTACCTCAGAGTCTCTGAAGGCATCTGAGTTTGTGAGTTTGTACTAGCAGAGTACTTAGAAATTACAGTGACCACCTATCTCAGTGTGTCTAAGTCTAAGAGGAGGAGCTTCCCTGGTGACTCAGATGGTAAAGAAACTGCCTGCAAAGTGGGAGACCTGGGTTCAATCCCTCGGTAGGGAAGATCCCCTGGAGAAGGGAATGGCAACCCACTCCAGTATTCTTACCTGGAGAATCCCATGATCAGAGGAGTCTGGCAGGCTACAGGCCATAGGATCGCAAAGAGTCAGGCACGACTGAAGTGACTTAGTATGCACGCCCAAGAGGAAGAGGGTTCTCAGGAAAAGGGTTTTTCAGTGCTAAAACCAGGAAAGGAATGGGAAAAGGAGGATAAGGTAGGAACCCTATTAGACATTCATAGAACATTGATATTTTCTGTTGTAGAGGGAGAAACACTGGGGTTTAGCTTTATAAACACATTCCAAGCATTGTTCATTCATTCATATTGATAGACATTTATTTTCTAATCTACATCAGACAATTGCTAAGATAAGGTGAGAAGAGCAGAACAGAGAATCTCTGCCTTCAGCAATTACAGCAAGTAGGTAAAGTGGATAAGGCCAGCTTACAAATAACTATTAACACCAGGTAGAATGATGAAATGATACTGGAAGCTGACACGAATGTTCTATGTGTGTGTGTTTTTCATAAGCGGGTGATACAGCTTTCCATTAGGAGCCACGTTACATAACTGAAGTTCCCATGGATCTCAACTCTCCACTTAAAAAAATATAACGAGGTCAGTACAATGAAGGATACACTGCAAATGCCAAGTACAGTTTCTTCAGCTGTTTCTAGGGGGATCCAACTTTTAATAGGAAATCTGAGTCTTTAACAGGAAAGTCATTTTTATGGGGAAATCAATCATAACGAGATAGTTTCTTAGCCATGGTCACTTTTCACATGCGTGCAAATGCCTTAATTGATTTTACTTAAAGGCACAGGCAGCTCAGTTGGACGTGAGCTGTCTTTGCAGGTGAACCTGTGGAGTGGGTGGGCCTAGGAAAAATCTCTCAACGATATTAGTTGTGGAAGACAAGAAGCTTACGACAGCTAACAAAGTATCTTCATTACCCTTGCCAAGCTTCTACCTTGCTTCAGATCACTGCTGGTAATAACTGAGAAAACAAGTCATTAGAGGCCTGGCATACCTATCTGTATAATGGACTATATTAATTTTAACAGCTGAACAAACCTTCATGAATCATAGCTATTAATAGAGAGGGAAGTATTCATTCCACCCTGAGTTTTTGGAGAAAAGAAGAAAGTAGAGGAAGACTTCACAAGGGAGGCTACCCTTGAGTAGAGCACTGATGGTACAGAAGTTGTTCACTAAGAGATGGTAGAGAACTGTCAGTCTTGACTGATAGAGATGAGGTCAGCAGGGAGCTAGAGATGTGAAAGATGGGATGCATCTGGGGAATGGAGAGTGGCTCTATATGGCTAAAGCATCTGTGTTAGGCTGAATAATGCCATCATCTGTATCCAAAGATGTCTACAGTCTAACACTGCTGTGTGCTAAGTCGCTTCAGTTGTGTCTGACTCTTTGCGACTCCATGGACCATAACTTGCCACACTCCTTTGTTCATGGATTTCTCCAAGCAAGATAGAGTGGTTGCCATTTCTTACTCCATGGGATCTTCCTGACTCAGGGATCGAACCCGAGTCTTTTACATCTCCTGGTTTCTTTACCATTAGTGCAATGTGCAAATATGTTACCTTCCATGGCAAAAGAAATTGGCAGATATGGTGACACTAAGTGTGATCTCTCTAACTCTTCTTTTTTGAAGTTGTTTTGACTACTTAGGTTCCCTTACATTTATATATGAATTTTAGGATCAGTTTACCAATTTATTTTTAAAAAGCAAGTTAGTTTTTGGCAGGGATTTATTTCAATTCATAGATCAATTTGAGGATTATGACCACTGAATACTAAGTCTTCCAGTCCGCAAACATGGAATTCTTTCTATTTTTGTAGAGTTTTCCTTAATTTTTTAACAATATTTTGTAGTTTTTGGTGTACAAGTCTGACACTACTTTTTTTCAATTTATTGTTAATTATGTTGGAGTTTTGGGATGGAACTGTAAATGAAATTTAATTTCTAATTCAGTTTCCTTTCTTGTTATAGGTCTGTTCAGGTTTCCTATTATATATTTTTATTAATAGACTACTGTTTAGAATACTTTTTATTGTGATTTATTTCTTTTGGCTGCACTGGCCTTTCATCACTGCACACAGTTTTTCTCTAGTTGTGGAAAAGTGGGCTACTCCCTAGCTGTGATGCAGGGGCTTCTCACTGCAAGGGCTTCTCTTGTTGTAGAGCACAGGCTCTAGGTGCACAGGCCCAGTAGTTGTGGCCCATGGGCTTAGTTGCCATGTGGCATGGGGAATCTTCCCAGACTAGGGATTGAACCAGTGTGCCCTGCATTGCAATGTGGATTCTTAACCACTAGACTGCTAAGGGAGTCCCTAGAACAGTTTTCAGTTCAGTTCAGTTCAGTTGCTCAGTCATGTCCAACTCTTTGCGACCCCATGAACCACAGCATGCTAGGCCTCCCTGTCCATCACCAACTCCCAGAGTTCACCCAAACTCATGCCCATTGAGTCGGTGATGCCATCCAACCATCTCCTCCTCTGTCATCCCCTTCTCCTCCTGCCTTCAATCTTTCCCAGCATCAGGGTCTTTTCCAATAAGTCACCTCTTTGCATCAGGTGGCCAAAGCATTGGAGTTTCAGCTTCAATGTCAGTCCTTCCAATGAATGCTTAGGACTAATCTCCTTTAGGATGGACTGGTTGGATCTCCTTGCAGTCCAAGGGATTCTCAAGTCTTCCCCAACACCACAGTTCAAAAGCATCAATTCTTCGGTGCTCAGCTTTCTTTATAGTCCAACTCTCACATCCATACATGACCACTGGAAAAACCAGAGCCTTGATTAGATGGACCTTTGTTGGCAACGTAATGTCTCTGCTTTTTAATATGCTGTCTAGGTTAGTCATAACCTTCCTTCCAAGGAGTAAGCATCTTTTAATTTTATGGCTGCAATCACCATCTGCAGTGATTTTGGAGCCAAAAAAAAAAAAAGTCTGCCACTGTTTCCACTGCTTCTCCATCTATTTGCCATGAAGTGATGGGACTGGATGCCATGATGTTAGTTTTCTGAATGTTGAGCTTTAAGCCAACTTTTTTACTCTCTTCTTTCACTTTCAGAACAGTTTTCGATTTGTAGAAAAACTGAACAGATAGCAGAATGCACATATACTCCCCACATAGTTTCTCCAATTATTAATATCTTGCATTAATATAGCACATTTATCATGATTAATGGCCAAGATTGATACATTACTTTTAGCCAGAGTCCATATTTATTCATATATCCTCAGTTTTTGCCCAATATTCTTTTTCTATTCCAAGATCCTATCAAAGAGATATTTGGTTTAATTTACTTGTAATATCTCCTTAGACTCCACTTGACTGTGACACTTTCTCAAGCTTTTTGTCATTTTTGTCTTCCTGAACAGTTTTGAGGCTTACTGGGCACGTTTATTTGTTTTTCACAAAGATTGTGTATGTACAGTTTTCAGAATCAGAACTGATTTTCCGTATCTTGTTGTAAAGATTAAAGGTAAAATAAAGGTAACATTTGCACAGGACTTATTGTAGTGGCCGTGACACAGAAGGAGCTACAGAAAAAAAGAGTCCCTTAATTCTATTGTATCTTGTATTGTTTTGCAATTTCATGAGTGCTTATTTAAAAGTTTTTTTTTTTCATAATAAATCAGTTGACTTCTTTAAATCATGAACCATAAAGGTTTCCTCTCTGTGTGCTCTGAAGTGTTGAGTTCATGCTATGTGTTTGCTAAATATCTGGTGATCAGTCATTTCAGAAGGGCAGAAGTTCCTTATCCCACTACCTAAATTCCTTAAGCATAAAGAACTCAGAGATTTGCATCTTTAGGTAGAGGAAACGCAATAGATGCGGGTTCAATCCTTGGGTCAGGAAGATCCCCCAGAGTGGGAAATGGTAGCCCTCTTCAGTATTATTGCCTGGAAAATTCCATGGGTAGAGGAACCTGACAGGTTATGGTCCCCATGTGGTCACAAAGAGTTGGATATGACTGAGCAACAGAGCACTGCAGCAGATAATAAATGCTACAATCAGGGCCGTAGAAGCTGCTACTGGATAAATCAGAAGAGATATCCGAACAAGACTTAAAGGAATAGCCAAGGTCAACCATTGAAAAGAGGGTAGGGAAAGAGAACATTGAATATAATAGGCCCTGGTTATTGAATTCTTGCTCTGTGCCAGCCACTGCTGTGTTCTTTACTTGTGTTGAAGTCTTTACATCAACCATATGAAGTCAGATCTTTTGCAGATGAAGAAATAGGCTGAGAGTGGTTACATGACTTGCCTAAAGCCATAGAATTAATTAGCAGAAGAATTGTGGTTGGCACCTGTTCCTTCTACTCTTAGCCAATGCAGTGTAAGGCTTTCCCTTATCCTTCCCCTCCCCTCTCCCCAAGGCCACACTGGGAATACTAAGGTTCCAGTCTAGTGAAAAGAGAACTCCTTTCTCCAGGTTCATGATCACTTTCCTGTCTTCCTACAGAAGAGGATTTCTTTCTGGCTTCAGTGCAATGAACCTTAAACAGCTGTGTCACATGATGCTCAGAATAAGGGCCAGCCAGTGGGTCTGAGGCCAGAATATTGGTCTCAGCATCCTAAAAGCAAGACAAGATCTGTGCAAATGTTTTGCTCTCACATTGGTGCTCCACCTTCCCATGTGAAACCCTTTCAGCCAAAGCCACCTTTCATTCTCAGTGCTCAAAAGTCAGTGACTATGATTTCCAATCCCAGAAAGGGAAGCAGGGGAAGTGAGTTGGAGAGTCCATTAGTCTTAAAAGCTCAGGGTCAAGGCATAAAACCAACAGGAAACCTTCAAAATGCGAAGCCCACTCAACTGTAGTTCAGGGAAACCTCTCTGGAGTCTATGAGCTGTGCTGGTTAATGGCTGGGCACAACTGCACCTAATAGGCCTTTGGTCTGGGAAGCTTCTCGTTGTAGTAGGCTGCCAGGCACACTGCTCAGAGGCAAAATCCAATGAGACAAGAACAAGATTCTGTACTCCATTGAAAGCAACCAGGGATACTGTCTATACTGGGGGATGCAGAAATATTCTAACCTGCAAAGAAAGGGGCTTTCCATGGCTTTTCTAATAATACGCATTTATCTGAAAAGGAAACTAAGAAAAAGCCCCACTGGTCAAACAGAAAGCAAATCTATCCCCTGCACAGTGCAGGCCCTGTTCTGAGTTCATTCTTATGGAAGAGACACCCACGACGCACCCTGTTTTAAATAACTGACTATTTGCTTCTTGTTTGAGATGCACAATCTTCTCAATGAAATGGCCACTTAATAACCCTCTCTTTAAAACTGAACAATTGAGTTAGTTACTAGTCAAACATTTCTGTCTCTCACCCTGCCCAAACATCCATGGAGTGAAAGAGGAAATGTCTCACTGTGCTTCAAACATAGAAGGCTCTTTTCTGCCTTTCTGTCTTTGCACAAGCTGGTCTCTTTGTCTAGAAAATTGCTTTTTTGCTGTTGAATGCTTAATAGTCCTTCCATTAACAATGGTGATGGCAATGATTATGATGTGTGGCCCATAATATTTGCACTGGTGTATTCTGTACCTGTTACTGCACTAAAAACTTTGTGTGGATTATTCTTTTATTTCTCAAAAACAATGTGCTCTGTTTGTCCCCATTTTACAGACAAGGAAACTCAGGTACAGAAAAGTGTGATGCCCAAGGTGTGTGGCAAGTAAGTGCAAAAACACTGCCCTACACATCAACTAAAAAACTGAATGAAAAATACAGAGCCCATCAAATGTAAGGATACTCTCCTTTATTCCTGGTAGGAATATAAAATGGTAGAACCACATTGGAAAATTATTTGACAGTATTTATTGAACTTGAAAACATGTAAGTCCTTCCATTCTAAGGTATCTTTGTTGTTGTTTAGTCACTACGTCGTGTCTGACTCTTTTACTGGCCCATAGACTGTAGCCTGTAAGGTTTCTCTGTTCGTGGGATTTCCCAGGCAAGAATACTGGAGTGGGTTGCCATTTCCTTCTCCAAGGGATCTTCCCAACCCAAGGCTAACCCAAGGACTGAACTTGCCGGTCTGGCATTGGCACTTTACCACTGAGCTACCTAGGGAGCCCCCAAGGTGTCTCACTTCAGTTCAGTCCCTAAGTCATGTCTGACTCTTTGCGATCCCATGAATTGCAGCACGCCAGGCCTCCTTGTCCATCATCAACTCCCAGAGTTCACTCAAACTCACGTCCATCGAGTTGGTGATGCCATCCAGCCATCTCATCCTCTGTTGTCTTCTTCTTCTCCTTCCCCCAATCCCTCCCAGCATCAGAGTATTTTCCAATGAGTCATCTCTTCGCATGAGGTGGCCAAAGTACTGGAGCTTCAGCTTTAGCATCATTCCTTCCAAAGAAATCCCAGGGCTGATCTCCTTCAGAATGGACTGGTTGGATCTCCTTGCAGTCCAAGGGACTCCCAAGAGTCTTCTCCAACACCACAGTTCAAAAGCATCAATTCTTTGGCACTCAGCTTTCTTCACAGTCCAACTCTCACATCCATACATGACCACTGGAAAAACCATAGCCTTGACTAGACGGACTTTTGTTGGCAAAGTAATGTCTCTGCTTTTCAATATGCTATCTAGGTTGGTCATAACTTTCCTTCCAAGGAGTAAGCATCTTTTAATTTCATGGCTGCAGTCACCTTATGCAGTGATTTTGGAGCTTAAAAAAATAAAGTCTGACACTCTTTCCCCTATTTCCCCATCTATTTTCCATGCAGTGATGGGACCGGATGCCATGATCTTCGTTTTCTGAATGTTGAGCTTTAAGCCACCTTTTTCACTCTCCTCTTTCACTTTCATCAAGAGGATTTTGAGTTCCTCTTCATTTTCTGCCATAAGGGTGGTATCATCTGCATATCTGAGGTTATTGATGTTTCTCCTGGAAATCTTGATTCCAGCTTGTGTTTCTTCCAGCCCAGTGTTTCTCATGATGTACTCTGCATACAAGTTAAATAAGCAGGGTGACAGTATACAGCCTTGACGTACTCCTTTTCCTATTTGGAATGAGTCTGTTGTTCCATGTCCAGTTCTAACTGTTGCTTCCTGACCAGCATACAGGTTTCTCAAGAGGCAGGTCAGGTGCTCTGGTATTTCCATCTCTTTCAGAATTTTCCACAGTTTATTGTGATCCACACAGTCAAAGGTTTTGGCATAGTCAATAAAGCAGAAATAGATGTTTTTCTGGAACTCTCTCATTTTTCCATGATCCAGCGGATGTTGGCAATTTGATCTTTGGTTCCTCCTGCCTTTTCTAAATCCAGTTTGAACATCAGGAAGTTCACGGTTCACATATTGCTGAAGCCTGACTTGGAGAATTTTTAGCATTATTTTACTAGTGTGTGGGATGAGTGCAATTGTGTGGTAGTTTGAGCATTTTTTAGCATTGCTTTTCTATGGGATTGGAATGAAAACTGACCTTTTCCAGTTCTGTGGCCACTGCTGAGTTTTCCAAATTTGCTGGCATATTGAGTGCAGCACTTTCACAGCATCATCCAAGGTGTCTAGACTCCCCCAAAAGGTGTAATCATCTACTAAAGATGAACATAAATAAAGCACAAATTCCATTCCAGAATTTGTAGACCCCAATAAAATGCAAGTATACGTTCACTAGGCAATTTATATAGTAATGTTAATCACTATTTTAAATTTTAAATTATTCAGACACTATCTGAATAATTTTAAATTTTTCTAATGTTGAATTATTTCTAATTTTGAATTATTCAGATACTATCAGCACTAGAGTGGTGAGGGTGGACATTCTTATCCCCACATCATTTTAACATGTTAAAAATCTCCAAAATCAAGACAAGTAGACATTGTGCCCTAAATTCATTTCACTGTCTATTGGGGTTCTCTTAGGAAAGATACATTCTTGAAGAACAATACTAAATAATGCAAAATTAAATGGCTTGGTGAATCAAGGTGGTATAGATTCTGAGATAAGTCAGATTTGGGGCTAAATTCCAGAGCCACAGTTATTTATGATCTACCTAATATGTGTCATATATGAGATGTGGAGTAAAAAAGATAGTTCCCTGGCCATTGTCAAACCTACATTTCAATGACATAACTAGTAAATAAGAAATTTATAATAAGTCACATATTATTAACACATTATTGACAAGGGATTTTTGCAGAAACTAACACCTGTGGTCAACAATTTTTTTGTAAGTAAATGCTGAACTATTTCCGGTCAAACACGTTCAATAACAAATGATGTATTAATACATCTCCTGTCAATAAGCTGTTTAAATGCTATTGAAAAATACTAAAGAGGTAGGGAAAGAATGATGGCACTATTTTAGATAGTGTTGTCAAGAATGTCTTCTTTGAGTAGGTATCATTTTGGTAAGTGCCCTGTTGAATCAAGGCAAAGAACATCAAGGTAGAAGAAACAACAGATGCAGAAAGCCTAAACAGAATGAGCCCTAGTGTGTATGTAAACTAGCAAGAGGGCCCATGTGTCTGGACAGCAGTGAGAATGAGAGAGAGGAACAGGAAGTGAAGTTGGACATATGAGCATGGGGTGGGTGATGAAGGACCTCTTAGACTACGTAAAACAGTTAGAATTTTTTTTTTAAGAGTGAAGAGGTGTCTTCCCTGGTGGATCCGGTGGTTAAGAATCCACCTTGCAATGCAGGGGATATGGGTTTGATAGCTGGTTGGGGAAATATGGTCCCGCAGGCCAGGGAGCAGCTAAGCCTGTGCACAGCAACTGCTGAGACTGCCCACCACAACTAGAGAGTCCGTGCGATACAGTGAAAAATCCCAAGTGATGCAACAAAGATCTCGTGTGTCACAACTAAGACCTAATACAGCTGAATAAACAAGTAAGAATGATGAGAAGCATTGGTGGTTTTGATCAGGCAAGTGACTTGATGTGGTTTGTATATCAAAAGAGCACTCTGTGAATGTTGCTGCAGAGTGTTATGATAAAGATTACATGCTCTGAATGCTGGCTTTTGTTGCATTATTATTAATGCTATTTCATAGAATTAACTGATTTTCCTCATGACCAATAGAAATGAGTCATTTTGCTATATGGTAGAAGCATGTACTGCCGCTGGAGTAATGTAGTACATGAATGGAATCTAAGGGAGGAATAATAAATTGTCAATAATGGTTTTAGTAACTCTGTGATATCATTGTACTAGAAATTGAATTACTTTGATTTTTAAAGGATTATGAATATGATGTGCATTTTTTCCTCTTTTAAAATCAGTTGTTATTGCTTTTAACTTTATTAACAACTTTATTGAGATATAATTCATATTGTTGCTTTTCCCCTGAATTTCTTTTCCCTTTTATTAGCTGCAAAATGTGTATGTGTGTGTATGTGCATATGTATGTATGTATGTGGTATTTAAAAACAGAGTTAACTGACTTTTGAGAAACACAGTTAATAAAATACTTGGAGTAAGACTGATTGTGCACAGCAGAAAAAACTGGAATGTTTTCAGAGTTTCTAATTGACATATTAATTTTGCTGGTTACCTTTTTTTCTTAATGCCTGCACTAACTCTGACAATTGCTCTGACATTTTATAATGTAGGCAAGAAGGCTGAGAGTCAATTTCTGTCTTTGCAAGGAACAAACAGCAAAATGATATGCTTGACAGAGTCTAGTGTTTCATGTTGGTTGTCATCAGTCTTTCCCAGCTTACATGGTGTTTATTACTGGGCAGAGCAGTAAGCCTGTTTGAACACCTCCACGTGGTTGTCCACTTGTCCACTCTCTCAGTGTTTCATCTGCTCACGTGCATCTTGGGGTCATTTTAATTACTAAGATAAACTCCCCATCCGAGTGTTCTTCTAAAGATCTTTGGTTCTTTTTGTTTTAATTATTTATTTAAATTAAAAAGTTTTTTTACAGAGTTGTATTGGCTTTTGCCATACAATAATGCAAATTAGCCAGCACAGGGAGCCCAGTCTGAAACTCTGTGACGACCTGGAGGGATGGGATGGGGGGAGGAGAGGGAGGCTAGAGAGGGAGGGGGTGTATGTATAAGATTTTTTATTCCAAAGGATCATTTTGATCTCTTTTGGCTTTGATCAAAAACCTAAAATCAAGAGGATACCTCATCTCTTGCCACATCTCATCCTTTTAGGAACACTCCATCTATTTCCCTGAATGCATCACCCGGGCTTACAATGTCGGTCCAAAATGCATTCAGTTAAATAATTTTTCTTCACCCCTGGTAATATTATTCAGGAATTACTTTTTTAATTTTTATTTTTACTTTATTTTGTTTTACAATACTGTATTGGTTTTGCCATACATTGACATGAATCCACCGTGAGTGTACATGAGTTCCCAAACATGAACCCCCCTCCCACCTCCCACCCCGTATCATCTCTCTGGATCATCCCAGTGCACCAGCCCCAAGCATCCTGTATCCTGCATCAAACATAGACTGGCAATTCATTTCTTATATGATATTATACATGTTTCAATGCCATTCTCCCAAATCATCCCACCCTCTCCCTATCCCACAGAGTCCAAAAGTCCACTCTACACATCTGTGTCTCTTTTGCTGTCTCACACACAGGGTTATCATTACCATCTTTCTAAATTCCATATATATGTGTTGGTGTTGTTCCATATATACTGTATTGGTGTTGTTCTTTCTGGCTTACTTCACTCTGTATAATCGGCTCCAGTTTCATCCATCTCAGCAGAACTGATTCAAATGTATTCTTTTTAATGGCTGAGTAATACTCCATTATGTATATGTACCACAGTTTTCTCATCGATTCATCTGCTGATGGACATCTAGGTTGTTTCTATGTCCTGGCTATTATAAACAGTGCTGCGATGAACATTGGGGTACACGTGTCTCTTTCAATTCTTGTCTCCTTGGTGTGTATGCCCAGCAGTGGGATTGCTGGGTCATAAGGCAGTTCTATTTGCAATTTTATAAGGAATCTCCACACTGTTCTCCATAGTGGCTGTACTAGTTTGCATTCCCACCAACAGTGTAAGAGGGTTCCCTTTTCTCCACACCCTCTCCAGCATTTATTGCTTGTAGACTTTTGGATCACAGCCATTCTGACTGGTGTGAAGTGGACTACAGACCAATATCACTGATGAACATAGATGCAAAAATCCTCAACAAAATTCTAGCAATCAGAATCCAATAACACATTAAAATGATCATACACCATGACCAAGTGGTCTTTATCCCAGGGATGCAAGGATTCTTCAATATCCACAAATCAGTCAATGTAATTCACCACATTAACAAATTGAAAAATAAAAACCATATGATTATCTCAATAGATGCAGAGAAGGCCTTTGACAAAATCCAACATCCATTTATGATAAAAACTCTCCAGAAAGCAGTAATAGAAGGAACATACCTCAACATAATAAAAGCTATATACAACAAACCCACAGCAAACATTATCCTCAATGGTGAAAAATTGAAAGCATTTCACCTAAAGTCAGGAACAAGACAAGGGTGCCCACTTTCACTGCTACTATTCAACATAGTTCTGGAAGTTTGGGCCACAGAAATCAGAGCAGAAAAAGAAATAAAAGGAATCCAGATTGGAAAAGAAGAAGTTAAACTCTCTCTGTTTGCAGATGACATGATCCTCTACATAGAAAACCCTAAAGACTCCACCAGAAAATTACTAGAGATCATCAATGAATATAGTAAAGTTGCAGGATATAAAATCAACACACAGAAATCCCTTGCATTCTTATACTGTAATAATGAGAAAGTAGAAAAAGAAATTAAGGAAACAATTCCATTCACCATTGCAACGAAAAGAATAAAACACTTAGGAATATATCTACCTAAAGAAACAAAAGACCTATATATAGAAAACTATAAAACACTGATGAAAGAAATCAAAGAGGACACTAATAGATGGAGAAATATACCATGTTCATGGATTGGAAGAATCAATATAGTGAAAATGAGTATACTAGCCAAAGCAATCTACAGATTCAATGCAATCCCTATCAAGCTACCAGCGGTATTTTTCGCAGAACTCGAACAAATAATTTCAAGATTTGTATGGAAATACAAAAAACCTTGAATAGCCAAAACAATCTTGAGAAAGAAGAATGGAACTGGAGGAATCAACTTGCCTGACTTCAGGCTCTACTACAAAGCCACAGTCATCAAGACAGTATGGTACTGGCACAAAGACAGAAATATAGATCAATGGAACAAAATAGAAAGCCCAGAGATAAATCCACTCACCTATAGACACCTTATCTTTGACAAAGGAGGCAAGAATATACAATGGAGTAAAGACAATCTCTTTAACAAGTGGTGCTGGGAAAACTGGTCAACCACTTGTAAAAGAATGAAACTAGATCACTTTCTAACACCACGCACAAAAATAAACTCAAAATGGATTAAAGATCTAAACATAAGACCAGAAACTATAAATCTCCTAGAGGAGAACATAGGCAAAACACTCTCCGACATAAATCACAGCAGGATCCTCTATGATCCACCTCTCAGAATACTGGAAATAAAACCAAAAATAAACAAATGGGATCTAATTAAAATTAAAAGCTTCTGCACAACAAAGGAATTACTATTTTGACAGTTACCCATACTACTTCAGAGAGAATGGATCACTTCCTCTTATATATTAATAGTAATATACAGCTATAAAAATACACTTGATATGCAATAGAGAACAGTAACACTGTATAAAGACTTGGACACTGTCCTCAACATGTTTACCTTTGGAGAGTTTCTTAGTTTGCTTTTGATGCCTTATCCTGAATCATAAGAACCGACTTTTAATTTTTCAGGAATTTTATAAACCTGTTGTTTATTAAAATTTAAATTATATTAACTTATAATTAAATAATCATAGTAACAAAAAAGTTAATACTCAAACTTTATTACTTTCTGAGTATTTTACTATATTTTACTATCATCTATTCTCCAAGGTTATTCACATTTATCCTATCTAAATGGAGGATGTACTGCATAATGGCCTACTACTGGTCACTCCTTCCCAACTCCATGCTTAGTGAAGTCACACTGGCACTGGTAATTGGCCATGGTAGGAGTATTTCCACTATAGAAATGGTAAATGCTGCAAATGAGTTGTGATAGATTTACCAGCATACCATTCATTCCAAGTCAAATGAATCATTTAGAAGCAGCTGTACTACACAGGCTATGATATTTTCACTTCATGTTTAAAATGGATCAGTCTTGACTGATACCTAGAAATTTTTCTAATTAGAGAAAAGGATATTGGAAAAACAACATAATATACCACAAGTCCACACTTTCCTAAAAATGATACAGAATCATCAAAAAACTTAGGAAGTTGTAGTAACTTTTATCTCAAATCCAGCTCTTTCTTTAATGGCAATTTTCATTGTTAGCTTGAAGGATCATAAATTGTGAGCAATAAAAATTGAGCATTTAAGTTTTACAGAGTTGTTTTTTCTCCCTGAATACTGCAAACATTCCCTCTCAGATAAGAAATGCACTGGTTCTTAACTGGTTACCATTTCAAGAATTCCTTATTTGTAACTTCAAGAGTTACAGCCTTTTTAACCTTTTTGTAGTGCTCATATTTTAATGTATTTTTTTCATTCTAACAGTAAATAAGTTAAACCTCTACCAAAATATACAGACACATTTGCATTGTACAGGTTTTCAAGATAGTTTACTGTTTGTCTTCCATGCGTTCTATATTAATTACCATGCTTCAACTCCAGTTCTTTTTTTTGCCATCTTTTTCAATTGTTATAAAATTTTGATGAATTGTTATATAATATTTACCCAGGATGCATGCTATAAATACTCAAAGATATTTAGATTTTTAAGGTATTACACCCAGAGATTCTGCTTCAGAAAGTGGAACCAGTTAACAGAAGCTAGAAATATGGAAAGTGTTGTGAGAATGGAGATAAAAATAATCCTCACTTTAGGAGGTCATAGAAAATGAGACCCAGTTCATCAAATCATATCTGTCTCTTGTTGGGAAGCTGGAGAACCAGAAAGAAAGGAAATTAACATCCTTCACTTAGTCATTAAATACATATTTAACATATAATAGGTCATACCCAGTACTACATGCTAGGATTGCAGTGCTGATCTAAACAAAAAAAATCTGCATAGCCAAGAATATTTAGAGAGATTACTCAAGATTAGGCTGAAGATAAAAACATGTGAAAAGACAAAAGATTTATAGGCTCTGAAGAGAAACCAGAGACTGTCATATAGAGTGAAATGTCAGAAAGAGAAAAACAAATGTCATTTAACTCACTTGCAAGCAGAAATAGAGCCATAGATGTAGAGAACAAATTTAAGGATACCAACGGGGAAGTAGTGGGGGGAATAAACTGGGAGACTGGGATTGACTTATATACATTGTTGATACCATGTACAAAATAAATAACTGAGAAACTACTATATAGCATAGGGAACTTTACTCAGTGCTCTGTGGTGACCTGAATGGGAAGGAAATCTAAAAAAGAGAGGATGTATGTATATATAGAACTGATTCAGTCTGCTGTACAGCAGAAACAAATACAATATTGTAAGAAAACTGTCAGTTCAGTTCAGTCACTCAATCGTGTCCGACTCTTTGTGACCCCATGGACCACAGCGCTCCGGGCCTCCTTGTCCATCACCAACTCCCAGAGTTCACCCAAACTCGTGCCCATTGAGTCAGTGATGCCATCCAACCATCTCATCCTCTGTTGTCCCCTTTTCCTGCCCTCAATCTTTCCCAGCATCAGGGTCTTTTCAAATGAGTCAGCTCTTCACATCAGGTGGCCAAAGTATTGGAGTTTCAGCTTCAGCGTCAGTCCTTCCAATGAACACCCAGGGCTGATCTCATTTAGGATGGACTGGCTGGATCTCCTTGCAGTCCAAGGGACTCTCAAGAGTCTGCTCCAACACCACAGTTCAAAAGCATCAACTCTTCAGCACTCAGCTTTCTTTATAGTCCAACTCTCACATCTATCCATGACCACTGGAAAAACCAGAGCCTTGACTAGATGGACCTTTGTTGGCAAAGTAATGTCTCTGCTTTTGAATATGCTGTCTAGGTTGGTCATAACTTTCCTTCCAAGGAATAAGCATCTTTTAATTTCATGGATGCAGTCACCATCTGCAGTGATTTTGGAGCCCAAGAGAATAAAGTCTGACACTGTTTCCACTGCTTCCCCATCTATTTTCCATGAAGTGATGGGACCAGATGGCATCATCTTATTTTTCTGGATGTTGAGCTTTAAGCCAACTTTTTCACTCTCCTCTCTGTTTCATCAAGAGGCTGTTTAGTTCTCCACTTTCTGCCATAAGGGTGATATGTCATCTGCATATCTGAGGTTATTGATATTTCTCCCAGAAATCTTGATTCCAGCTTATGCTTCATCCAGCCCAGCATTTCTCATGATGTACTCTGCATAGAAGTTAAATAAGCGGGGTGACAATATACAGCCTTGACATACTCATTTTCCTATTTGGAACCAGTCTGTTGTTCCATGTCCAGTTGCTTCCTGACCTGCATACAGATTTCTCAAGATCTATACTCCAATAATAAATTTTTTAATGTGAAAATAAAAATATGTGTTTTAGAGAGTTGCTGGAGAGGTGCCAGCTAAGATATGGGAGGAGAGAGGGAAGCTGTAGAGTGAAGAAATGGGACAGAACAACAAGGATATGGAGCAACCGAAAGTGAAAGTTGCTCAATCGTGTCCGACTCTTTGCGACCCCATGGACTATACAGTTCATGGAATTCTCCAGGCCAGAATACTGGAGTGGGTAGCCTTTCCCTTCTTCAGGGGATCTTCCCAACCCCAAGGACAGAAACCAGGTCTCCTGCATTGCAGGTGGATTCTTTACCAGCTAAGCCACAAGGGAAGCCCAAGAATACTGGAGTGGGTAGCCCATCCCTTCTCAGGGGCATGTTCCTGACCCAGGAATTGAACCGGGGTCTCCTGCACTGCAGGTGGATTCTATACCAACTGAGCTATGAGAGAAGAAGCCCTGGGGCAGTTGAAGCCAATCCAATAATTTCACATACGTCACAGTTTTGTATCTGTGTTCATGGCCCAGGACCAGCTGGGATTCTCTGATATGCAGGCCGATTCCCCAGTCAGAAAAGTGAGACACACCAGGTGCCCCTGAAGGGGATCTCTGCCTGTGGTTGTGTAAGCTGGCTATGGCCCAGCTCCAGGCAGCTCCATATACCTCGGCATGTGACAATGACACCTTTGTTGTACCATGTGACAGCTCTGCTCTAAGACACATTCTAGTAGCTCATCACCTCCAGCAGTGGGAAATGATCTCTTCTTTCATGGACTTAATCTAGATAATTTGTACATCTTTGCCATCTGACATAGAGAATGACTTACATCAAGACCCTCTAGATAGCTTTTAGCTCTAACATACCACAGGGCTGTCATTCTGATAGCTTTTGGAAACCCTTGGGGATTTGGATAAAGAATAAAATGAATCCCACAGTTTCTTCAAGGGTCAAGTCTCCTGTCTCCCTGAAACGTCCTCTTCCTATGAACACTGCCTTCTCCAAACTCCTGTGACGATTATGTTCTGAACTCTCCAGGTTCATATAAGAACAAAGCAGGCTCTTGGGAAAAGGGCTGTTGAGAATGAGAAATATATTTTTTAAAGTCACAATAAAGAACTGAAAACCAACACACTGTGTGGCCAACAGACTAAAGCGCATGCTCCTGGTGAGTATGGTGACCTCAGCCTTGAGTAGAAAAGGGTGTTAGTCACTCAGTCGTATCTGACTCTTTGCAACCCCATGGACTGTAGCCCACCAAACTCCTCTGTCTATGAAATTCTCCAGGCAAGAATACCAGAGTGGGTTGCCATTCCCTTCTTCAAGGGATTTTCTCGACCCAGGGATCAAATCCAGGTCACCTGCATTGCAGGTGGATCCTTTACCATCTGAACCACGGGAAGCCTTGAATAGAAAAGCTTTAAGTTTAGGAGGGTAAGTAGTGAGGGCAGAACCCATCCAAAGTAAGAAGGTTATTCTACAGGTGCTATCTACTGTGGGTTCTAGCTCTTATTCCAATCAGAACAGAGTCATGGCAGGTGGGATTTGGCTGGGAACAGCACTGAGCTCCATGGGGAAGGGCACTGGTAAGAGACATACAGATAAGCAGAGTGCTGAGACACAAGCATCACATACAGAAGCATAGACACACACAAATAACGAACACCCACACGATGTAACTGTAGTAAGGTTCACAGGTTGGAGTAGGGAGAGCATTTATGTCCCTACTTAAAAATGGTATTTTATTTCATCATTATAATCTTTTTATTCTTTGTCATAAGATACTTGGAACTCGAGAGGTTTAAAGTATTACTGGGGTTTATGCTTTTATTGTTTTTAATTCAAAACATCATTCCAAGTGCAGGTAACACATAGGTCCCTAAGTGATTGCAAAAGCCTCAGTAACAAAGGTATGTGAATTTGCAGTGTTAAAAGGTTAAAATAAGAAAAAGAGGGCTTGCTACACTCTAATTATTTGTTTTAGAGGAAAAAATTGGTCCAGATGAAAAACCATCTACCAGACGGAGCAGCCAGCACGAAGAGTCCTTTGTATGGCTGCACGTTCACTTCACTAGACATAGAAAGGAAGTGACAGGAAATCAGAGTTTATTTTAAAGATCCTATCCTTTCTTCCATCATAACATAAACAACCATCCCCTCATCTAGTCAGAAAGCATGATTTTCCCTAGCCTCATAAGGTCACAAATGAGAACCACACTAAATAGCCATTGCTGGCAGAAGATAAGCAGGAAAGAAAGTGTCCATGAGATTTATTAATTTTTATCAGAGGCTGCAACTGTCAAGGGGGGGGGACAGTCAAAGTCATACAGTATATTCTGGACAGACTGTCAACTTCAAAGCAGAGGTCCATGGAGCAGAATCAGGACTCTTCTCACCACCACCAAGCAAAAAGCCCTGACAAGTTAAGCTGAACTTCCCCCATATCTGTGAAATGAAACACACACGCTGTGGGTTGTGATTTTGCTAGCAGGTGGTGTTAAGGAAGCCATTGCTTTTTGAGAGGGTTAAGAACTGCCAAGGCAGAAAACATAAGGGGTGCACGGTAGACAAAAGCTGGACTTAGTATTAGCCTTTTCCTGTGGTATTCCTGGCTTTTTTTGCATTACTCATTTCAAGATATTTTAAGAAAGAGGACTGTGTTCTCTGACTGTAAATATGAGTGCAGCAGGTTGAACCAGGATACACCAAATATTTTTCTAACTGAGGGAGACCAATGTAGAATTTGGATGCCAACGAGATGACTACATAGCCGTTTGGCTCACGTTTACTCATTTAGGGCTTATGGGAGTGGAAAGAAACAGCTGGTGTGAGCTATTTCTATTGAGAAACAACGAGATGCAGCATGCCCTAGGAGATTATTTTAAACCCAAGGTATATTATCGTCATGGGCCTTTTATAGAACCCTCAAGCCCAGTGAGCTTCTTTGTCAGTATATATACACATATACAAGGAAGTTTTAACTGGATTTCATTGGTGAGTTTAAAAAAAAAAAAAGATAAAAAACTATTGTGCCATATTAGCCATTCAAGGTGACAAGATGAACTGCTCCTGTTAATAACAAAGCAATCTGTATATTTCACATGTCATGTAGAACTTCTGAGTTTCACCAACTTTTTTCCGCTAACAGTTGGTAACCACCTCACAAAAGCCTCCAAAGGACTGAATTTTTTAGGACGTTTACTTTTCCATTACTAACATTTCCAATACATGCTCCAAATTCAACTTTGTAGTCTCTCCTCCATCAGGGAAGGAGTCAATTTAGATTTTTCTGAAGAAGGGCTTCAGGTAGTGATTTATTTGTATTCCATTTAACATCTGGGGAAACTCAATGTAGAAGTGTAATTCTAAGGAAGGGGCTCTGTTTTCATAGAATTTTAAAACCCAAAACAAATATAGAAGAACTTCAAGGTCAGTTTCCTTATTTGTAGGCATATTATTAAAACTTAGCAAATTACCTACCTAATAAGCACTCAGAAAATGTTACTTGATGAATATTGTTGACTTTCATCAAGTGGTGCTGGAGAAGACTCTTGTGAGTCCCTTGGACAAAAAGGAAATCAAACGAGTCAGTCCTAAAGGAAATCAACCCTGAATAGTCACTGAAGTGCAGATGCTGAAGCTGAAGCGCCAATATTTTGGCCACCTGATGCAAAGAGCCAACTCATTGGGAAAGACCCTGATGCTGGGAAAGATTGAAGGCAGGAGGAGAAGGAGGTGACAGAGGATGAGATGGTTGGATGGCATCATCAACTCAATGGACACGAGCTTGAGTAAACTGGGAGACAGTGAAAGCCAGAGAAACCTGGCGTGCTGCAGTCTATGGGATTGCAAAGTCAGATACACCTTAGCGACTGAACAATAACGTTAGTTGATGAAAACTTCTGACTTTTATCCAGACTTCTGTAGCCTTTGTTTCCGATATTGGTTCTCATTATTCAAGATTCTGGCTATAAACAGGAGAGGATATTATGTGGCTACTGAGTTCAATAGGCACTGGATATTTGCTTTGTTTTGTTTGCTAAACCCCTGCTAGTTGTTTTTTTTACTGTAGCTCCTTTGATGGGTATTCTGTTTTGTTTGCTTTGTTTTGCATTATCTGATTTTTTTTTTCCTCCAAAAGAGTAGCATAAAAAACTACTAGATGTGTTTTTATAACTTTTACATACTGATACCAATCATCCCCCAATGCAACACACATATGTGTGGATGCACACACACACACACACACACACACACACACACTCATGTGAGACTCCTAGACTCCTATAAGAGTCTTGTTTTAGGACCACAATCATTCTCAGAAATTTTATTATCTGCTTTTATCATCTACTACATTCCCCTCAAAGGAAAATTTGCTTTTTAAGGCAACTCTTAAAAGCTGAAAAACTTTCTAGTTTGCCTGTCCTCACTCCTAACATGTCTTTAATGATGACATTTCAGTCCTTTGCTTGAAGCTATTTTTTAGAAGGTCATTTCTGACCACTTTTATGTACAGTCTCGAAGAGAATTTAAGTTCTTTGACCAAAGTCTCATATAAATTAGTTCTAGAAATAAAATGAGGCTACAGGTTGTTCTGACTCCCAGTTCAGTATACTCTTTTTTTTTTTTTACACAAAACTGAAGTCTTCCATCCAAAAGAACCAACATTTTCACTGGAATAAAAAATGGCAGTGTTAACAGTAATTATATTGTAAGATGATTTCGCTAGTGTTATAAATCTCCACCATGTACCTCAATGAAATAAATTGATACCAGGTCAAATGGCAGAAGCTCTGCCCACAGATGATTAGAGGGTCATAGTAGCAATGATGCAACCTTAGATAAATGGTAAAATAAGTGTGAGATTGATCAAAAGGTCAACAACATACTAGCATGGTGGTGACCTAGGAATTTTAATGATAGTGAAAGTGAAAGTCACTCAGTCATATCCGACTCTTTGCGACCCCATGGACTATACAGTCTGTGAAATTCTCCAGACCAGAATACTGGAGTGGGTAGCCTTTCCTTCTCCAGGGAATCTTCCCAACCCAGGGATAGAACTCAGGTTTCTCCCGCATTGCGTTAGAGTTTAATGAGAGCTTAAGCAACCTTGATGTGCCCCCCAAAAAATTTGCTTTCCTACCAGAGTCACCTGTTTTCACATAAATATTATTACTTAAATTGTGGTTATTGTCAAAATGTTCTTTCCTTTTGTTCCCTTTCTATTGTTTGAATCCTACATTTCCTTCAACTTTTTATCCAGTCCCATGAAGACTTTTCTCAACAGCTGACCCCACAATTTTCTTTCCACACTCTGAATCTAAGTCTATTCTTTGACTCTGCTAAAAATTTTTTTTCAGAAATATATTCTAAGATTTACTCTCCTGACTAATACCCCTATGAGGTCCACATATTTGCTTTTTCCAAATAGTTTAATGCAGCTCAGTATATTTCTGACAATGAACTGACTCCATTTTGGAAGTAGTAATTCATCTGAAGTTTAAATAAAAACATTTGATGTATAAACTGTTTCCTATTATAAATGTAACATATACTATTTGTAGAAAAATTAGATGATATAGGAAAAGCAAAAAAGTTTTAAAATACATATTTTTCTCATTTTTTTCACATATATTTTTTGTTTTCTTATTTGCTTCACATAGCTGAACTTGCTAATTTACTTTTAATTAAATTTACTTATCTGTCATTACAAAAGCAGCACATTGTAATTATCATAATTTAGAGAATGCAAAAAAAAACTTCACTAAATGCAAATAAATGTCACCTACACCTCCACAACACACATGCAATTATTTATAAATTTATTTTCATGGAAAACCAAACAAAGCTCTAAAATTTAAGTAACACAAAACAGACGATGAAAAATAATTGAGGAAAACAGTTACTTGTTTCTTTGGATCTAGCCTGTCTAGACTAAGGTACTCCTCCCTGATAAATACTTGGAACCTAATCTCACATGTAGCATCATGCCACTTTTACCGTATTTTACTCATTAAAAGCAAATCACTAGATTCAGCCCACATGCAAAGAGAGATTACACAAGACCATGAATACCAGGAAACAGTGATTAGAAAAAGTCACATCAGATGCTGTCAACGACATATAGCATATGTTTTTGTTCTTTTATTTCTGTCCTTTTTCACTAAGCATAATTCTTTCAAGATACATTCATGCTGTTATCCTATTAGCAGGGCAATTTGTTGATCCACTTACCTCTTGATTAATATTTAAATTGCTTACCATTTAGGGTTTGCTGTGAATTGAATGTTTGTGTCCACCTCCTCAAATTTCTACATTGAAATCATAATCTTCAATGTGATGGTCTTTTGGAGAGCAGGCTTTTGGAAGTTAATTAGGTCATGAGGGTGAAGCTCTTATGATAGAATTAGTGCCTTTATACAAAGAGACAGAAAAGAACTTGTTCTCTGCCCTCCTTGGTGTAACAAGAAGATTGTCGTCTACAAAACCAGATCCTCAACAGAACCCATTCATGCTGGCACCTTGAACTTGGACTTCCCAGCCTCCAGAGCTGTGGGGAGTATATTTCTGTTTAAACCACCTGTTTATGATATTTTTGTTATAGCAATCTGAACTGATTATGACTAATACGACAGGGCAATTATGAATAAAATCTTGGGGTTTCCCAGGTGGCTTGTGGTAAAGAATCCACCTGCAATGCAGGAGACGTGGGTTCAGTCCGTGGGTTGGGAAGATCCCCTGGAGAAGGAAATAGCAACCCATTCCAGTATCCTTGTTTAGAAGAGACTCATGAACTACAAACCGTGGGGTCACAAAGAGTCGGACATGACTGAGCACACATTATAAATAAAGCCAAAATGAACATTCATGTACTTGAGTTTGCATGGAAATATTAATATATCTTCATTTCTCTTGAGTAAATACTTGGGAGTAGTATTCCTGGGTCATATAGTAAATGTTCTTGTAACTTTAAGAGAAGTGTCAAAAATTTTCAATGGTTGTTCTGTCATTCAACATCCCCACTAAGTCTCCTTTTGCTCTGCACCCCCACTGACACTTGGTATTATCATTATCAGCATGTAGGATCTTCCCAGGCCAGGGATTGAACTCTAGTCCTCTGCAATGGAAGAAGGATTCTTAACCAGTGGACCACCAGGGAAGTCCCTCAAATAGACCTCTCATGTATCTCTAGCAAGGCCTTCCTCTTATTCGTCATGGTAGGTCTTTCAAATTTTCTCAACATTCCTCAAGTCTACTTTACCCTCACTGCCACACCCCTCATTTTCAGTAGAGTTCCTCCATGGGCTTCTAACAATTTGTTTTTTTTTTTTTTTGAGAAGTCATCCCTCAACTCAGTTGGAGGGATAACTCAATCATAATTATCAATATGGATTAATAATACTTTTCTAGTGTTAGTTTATTCTTAAAATGTAAATTTTGTTCAGTATATGTGAGAAATGTTTTAAATTAGTTTCTGCAGAATGTGATGATCTTTTTCAAACTGCATATTCAGATCTTTATCAGTGGAGTAAATGCTTCTTCAGTTGTATCATTATCTAAACTCATCTAAGATCATTCTATTACCCTCATATTAATGAATGTAATTCTTAGACTGGGTACATGTTCTTTTTTTTATAACCATCTTTACTCATTATTTTTATCAATTTTTAATCATTTTTTTCTTTCCTGAGATATCTCACAGTTGTCCTTCCCATCACTGATTTATTTGTGAACCAATAATTTATCTGACCCAATAAATTGTTTATTTGGTCAGAATATTTCTGACCAAATAAAACTCCATAGTTTTTGTTTTAGGCTCTCCTGTTTCTACTGTGTGTTTCAAGTAACTATTTTATTTCTATATTTCATCTTGTTTCTTTATGATCTAAGTGTAGTATCTTTCTCATTCTTTTCTTTCTTTCCCTCTTATATTGTCTCTGTAGAAATTTTTGCTTCTAATTCATAAATAATCTCACATCCTGTTGTAAAATTTTATTTTAAAATTTCCTTCTGCTTTCTCTATAAAATATATTTCAGAGGTATGTATTTCTTCTGAGTTTTCAGAATAATGTATTCCTCTTTTAGTAGATTTACTGGGCCCATGTTTTCTGATGTTGGGACTGATTTTTGTTTTGTTTATTGTCTTTCTTATTAATTTTGAAAGGAGACCTCTATCCAGACATGTTATTTGCCAACAAATTTCTGTGTGAATTGCCCTTGGGTTCTCTCAGTGATCATTTAGCTGTTAGTTCAACTTTGTGTTCAGATTAATAGCTGGGGTGACGGGAAGGATAAGAGGGATAGCTTGATAGGCTTTATATTTGACCTCATTTCCAGGCATGAATTCATCTGCCTTAACTCACTTGAAATGATATTCTCTCTAATCCCTAGTGCCTGATTTTTTAAATCACTCTGCCTAAAATCCCCAGTATGTTATCTTTCCGAGATAGGGATCGTCCCATCTCTGCATTGCCCTGTTCCCTACCAGCTAACTTCTCAAGTTGCTTTATTATGGAGACAAAAGTCCCAGGAGTCAATGCTCACAGCTCTATATACAAGGAAGATAAGGACAGCATCTATTCACAAATTTGTGTCTGGTAGTTTGGGGGTAAAATATAAAGAAAAACACTCTGACCCCAAAGTAAAAATCTGAACACTAGAAGAGGAATGGCATGTTTTTCCTTGTTCATAATAATTTGAATAGAATTTGAAGTCAGGTCTCTTTGACTACAATGTTCAAATTCAATAGAGTAGACTGCTTCTAAAAGTTGATTCTTTTTTTAAAAGAAAGGTAGTAAACATTTTCCCCCCTATTTATACTACTAGATACACAAATGAAAAAGACACATTCCTAGCCCTCAGAGATACAAACATGCCCCTCTAAAATAACAACACAACTTGTGTGGTAAATTCTAGAGTAGAGATAAGGTAAAGGATTACATTTTTGGATACAAGTGATAGACCATCTATTCCCATAGTACAGTAAACTCCTCTTTGTACAGTACACTCTAAAGAAATGGGTATTTGGGGTAAACAAGAGCTGCAGTACATTAGGTGTGGTCCAATTCAGACCCAGACGGCAGGAGTATCACTCCCCTCGGTCTGGACACTACAGTCCTGTTAATTCAGCCCCAGATCAAATTATCCTCTTGGCAGCCTCGAGACACTGGTGACTCATGTTGGGCTGGCAGTCGACTGAAATCGCTAATCCTGCTCACACGTGCAGCTGTTTAGTTCCATCTCCCCCATCCTGGCTCGGGGCAGGGCTTCTCAGAGGCTGAATGCTGTGTTTTCATATTCCTTAAAATCGTCTCATTTAGAACTATGGAAATTTCACACACTGCCTAATCATCATGACATAGGGATGAAACAAGCTGAAACTGTTATTAATTGGCTTTTTAAGGCAAAAGAGCTAATTAGAAAGAGATGCCAAAAAAAAGAAAAAATCAGAAATAATGTCAGTTTCTTCCAACTTCTCATGTCTAATAACATAACAGTTTTCTTCTGTCCTCCTCCTGAATAAAAAGATTATGTAAAGGATCTGCATCCATATTTTCTATGTAAAATTCCAGTTACAGAACTTTGGGGGATTCATAAACAAAAGGCAGAGAGTACTCTACTTCCTCAGGGCGATCACCTACTCCACTTCAAATATAATTTTAGATGCCCTCTTCTTCCAAAATGACTTAGCCACACTAGGGGGGACTCACATTTTATGAGCATCCACTTGATTTATTTAGATTTAGGCACTTTATACTGGAGAAGGAAATGGCTACCCACTCCAGTATTCTTGCCTAGGAAATCCCATGGACAGAGGAGCCTGGTAGGTTATAGTTCATGGGGTTGCAAAAGAGTCGGACATGACTTAGCAGCTAAACAACAACAAGGCACTTTATATATGATATTTACATCATTGTCATGACAATCTTGTAAGTTACACATGACTGTTTTAGGGTGACACAATTAGAGGTATAAGAAGAATAATGATATTGTCCTAAGTTATACAGAATATAAATGAAGGAAGCAGGATTTGACCATCAAGTTGCTTGAATTTAAGGCTTAGTTTATTCAGGGTTTCCCTTGTGGCTCAGCTGGTAAAGAATCCACCTGCAATGTGGGAGACCTGGGTTTGATCCCTGAGTTGGGAAGATCCCCTGGAGAAGAGAAAGGCTACCTATTCCAGTATTCTGGCCTGGAGAATTCCATGGACTATATAGTCCATGGGGTGACAAAGAGTCAGACACCACTGAGCCACTTTCACTTTATTCAGCAAACCATGTAGATATTCCCAGGCAATGCAAAGAAAGCAGACAAGTCTAGGAGAAAAAATGTACATGTGCTTTAAAGGAAAGGTTAATGAGGTAGTGTGCTTACTTTGGTCTTAGTTTCTAAAGCAATGCCAAACTCATAAAACATACTAAGTAAATAATAGAAATTAATATATTAGCCAGGAAATGGTTAGGTATTTTAAATTTTGCTTATCAAATCAGTCACTTTCAATTACTCAGCAGAAATGTATTAAGTTCTTACTTTATATTCAATACCTCCCAGGGTATCATGGGACCTGGGGTAATATAAGACGGTATGGTTTGAGTGAAATTCAATATGCATGACCAATAGTCTCCAATTTAATCAAGTAGCAAAATGTATAACACTGATTGTTGATGCTATGGATATTTATAGATAGAGCACTTGAAAGACAAAGCACATAAAATACTCACATGATGTGAGTTTTGGTGGTTAGTGCATTTCATAAAAGGAAAGCATCATGAAGAAGGCAGGCATAGGTGCAGGATGTTTGAGGGAAAGGGGAAAAAGAGACATAGGAGTGATAGGAAATAATTATAAGTTAGAGTAATGTTAACTACTGTAACACACAGGAATGAAATATATAATGCATGGAGGTTCTTACTGGAAGATTTTAATTTAATTTTATTTTATTTAATTAGAATAATTGCTTTACAATATTGTGTTAGTTTCTGCTGTACAACAAAGTGATCAGTCATGTGTATATGTATATCACCTCCCTCTGGAGCCTCCCTCCTACCCACCCCTATCCCACTCCTCTAGGCCATTACCTAGAGCACTGAACTGAGCTCCCTGCACTATACAGCAGCTTCCCAATAGCTATCTATTTTTCACATGATAGTATATATATATCAATGCTGCTGCTGCTGCTGCTGCTAAGTCACTTCAGTCATGTCCAACTCTATGTGATCCCATAGACGGCAGCCCACCAGGCTCCCTCATCCCTGGGATTCTCCAGGCAAGAACACTGGAGTGGGTTGCTACTCTCCCAATTCATTCCACCCCCACCTCTTCAACCCACCCTTGTTCACTAGCTCATTCTCTATGTCTGTGTTTCTATTCTTACCCTGCAAATATAGGTTCATCAGTACCATTTTTCTAGATCAAGAAGCTTTTTAGAACCAAATACATAAGTGGTGTTTAACATACTTCCCATCACATTCCATTGACCAGAACTCAAATATGTGATCACATGTAGCAGCAATGACGCTGATGAAATGTTGTCTATGCAGAAGTTTTCTGGTTAATAGCTAGCTAGTCTCAGCAACTGGAGAAGGCAATGGCACCCCACTCCAGTACTCTTGCCTGGAAAATCCCATGGGCGGAGGAGCCTGATAGGCTGCAGTCCACAGGGTCACGAAGAGTCGGACATGTCTGAGCGACTTCACTTTCACTTCTCACTTTCCTGCATTGGAGAAGGAAATGGCGACCCACTCCAGTGTTCTTGCCTGGAGAATCCCAGGGACGGGGGAGCCTGATAGGCTGCCGTCTATGGGGTCGCACAGGGTCGGACATGACTGAAGCGACTTAGCAGCCAGCAGCAGCAACAGCAGCAGCCTCAGCAACAGAAGTGAACTAGCTTTAAACAAACACACACATTTGTGTTTCAGTTTTTTTGATTGTACAATAGAGCTGAAACTCTTGATAGCTTGTTCATAGGCTTTATTTTAGAAGGAGCAAATGACAGAATTAATATAAAATTGGTTTGAAAGTGCCAAGGGTTTCTGCAATTTTTTCTGATTTGGGGGTTGGTGTCTCTTCTCAGATGCCAGGAAATTATTATGCTATAGCCATATTTTTTTATAGCTACAAAAAAGATGGGGGACATAGCACTAAATTCAAGAATCAGTTCTATCAAGGGTTTTGCAGTGGGTAAAGTAGGAAATTCTCCTTATAAGACTACTTCCCATGAATCCAAGGTTCTGCCAGCTGTATGTTGGGTACTAGTTAAGTATTTGTTGATATAGGAATATTGCTTTATTCTCCTAGAACACAGAAAATCTTTATCAATATCATATGTATCAAAGAGAATTCTGTGAGTGAAGATGTAAGATAAAATGAGGGAAGGATAAGAAAAAGAGAAATAGGAAGAGGAAAGAGAAAGATCAGAGAATGCTACCTTGCTTCACATCAGTAATATTTGTATATATTATAGTATTTTACCTTGATTATTTTTTATAGTTATTAATATTTAATTTGTTTGGTTGTGTTCTGCATCTTAATTATAACACATAGGCTCTTTGATCATCATTGTTGTATTATGTAGAATCTTTTAGTCATGGCATGTGAACTCTTAGTTGAGACATGTACAATCTAGTTCCCTGACCAGGGATCAAACCCTAGCCCTCTGCCTTGGGAGCTTGGACTCTTAGCCCCTGGACCACCAGGGAAGTCCCATATCTTGATTATTTAAAAAAAAAAAAAAGTTTTACTGAGAACAGACTTTGAATGTATAAGATGGCTAGAAAAATATTTATAATGAATCTCCAAAAGCCATATCTAGATTTCACATCATGATATGAAAAAGAGGCTTCCCTGGTAGCTCAGTGGTAAAGAATCCGCCTGCCAATGCAGGAGAAGCAGGTTTAATCCCTGGTTTGGGAATATGCCCTGGAGAAGGAAATGTCAACCCACTCCAGGATTCTTGCCTGGAAAATCCCATGGACAGAGAAGCCTGGTGGGTTACAGTCCATATGGTCACAAAAGAGTCAGACATGACTTAGCTATTAAACAACATGAAAAAGGAAGGTAGGGCAATGGGGCAATTGTCTAAATTAAAAATGACTTAAAAGACTGAACAATCAAATACAGTGAATGGAAACTGATTGGATGATTGTATGAATAAAGCATCCATGAAACACAGTCAGAGACAACGAGGAAAAGGTAAATACGAGCTAGCATGGTGTTAGATGATATTGATTAAATCATAGTAATTTTTTTTTTATTTTTATTTTTATTTATTTATTTTTTTTTAGTTTTTTATTTTTTAAATTTTAAAATCTTTAATTCTTACATGCATTCCCAAACATGAACCCCTCTCCCACCTCCCTCCCCATAACATCTTTCTGGGTCATCCCCATGCACCAGCCCCAAGCATGCTGCATCCTGCGTCAGACATAGACTGGCGATTCAATTCACATGATAGTATACATGTTAGAATGTCATTCTCCCAAATCATCCCACCCTCTCCCTCTCCCTCTGAGTCCAAAAGTCCGTTATACACATCTGTGTCTCTTTCCCTGTCTTGCATACAGGGTCGTCATTGCCATCTTCCTAAATTCCATATATATGTGTTAGTATACTGTATTGGTGTTTTTCTTTCTGGCTTACTTCACTCTGTATAATCGGCTCCAGTTTCATCCATCTCATCAGAACTGATTCAAATGAATTCTTTTTAACGGCTGAGTAATACTCCATTGTGTATATGTACCACAGCTTTCTTATCCATTCATCTGCTGATGGACATCTAGGTTGTTTCCATGTCCTGGCTATTATAAACAGTGCTGCGATGAACATTGGGGTACATGTGTCTCTTTCAATTCTGGTTTCCTCGGTGTGTATGCCCAGCAGTGGGATTGCTGGGTCATAAGGTAGTTCTATTTGCAATTTTTTAAGGAATCTCCACACTGTTCTCCATAGTGGCTGTACTAGTTTGCATTCCCACCAACAGTGTAGGAGGGTTCCCTTTTCTCCACAGCCTCTCCAGCATTTATTGCTTGCAGATTTTTGGATCGCAGCCATTCTGACTGGTGTGAAGTGGTACCTCATTGTGGTTTTGATTTGCATTTCTCTAATAATGAGTGATGTTGAGCATCTTTTCATGTGTTTGTTAGCCATCCGTATGTCTTCTTTGGAGAAATGTCTATTTAGTTCTTTGGCCCATTTTTTGATTGGGTCGTTTATTTTTCTGGAGTTGAGCTGCAGAAGTTGCTTGTATATTTTTGAGATTAGTTGTTTGTCAGTTGCTTCATTTGCTATTATTTTCTCCCATTCCGAAGGCTGTCTTTTCACCTTGCTTATATTTTCACCTTGCTTATATCCTCAACAAAATTCTAGCAATCAGAATCCAACAACACATTAAAAAGATTATACACCATGACCAAGTGGGCTTTATCCCAGGGATGCAAGGATTCTTCAATATCCGCAAATCAATCAATGTAATTCACCACATTAACAAATTGAAAAATAAAAACCATATGATTATCTCAATAGATGCAGAGAAGGCCTTTGACAAAATTCAACATCCATTTATGATAAAAACTCTCCAGAAAGCAGGAATAGAAGGAACATACCTCAACATAATAAAAGCTATCTATGACAAACCCACAGCAAACATTATCCTCAATGGTGAAAAATTGAAAGCATTTCCCTAAAGTCAGGAACAAGACAAGGGTGTCCACTTTCACCGCTACTATTCAACATAGTTCTGGAAGTTTTGGCCACAGCAATCAGAGCAGAAAAAGAAATAAAAGGAATCCAAATTGGAAAAGAAGAAGTAAAACTCTCACTGTTTGCAGATGACATGATCCTCTACATGGAAAACCCTAAAGACTCCACCAGAAAATTACTAGAGATCATCAATGAATATAGTAAAGTTGCAGGATATAAAATCAACACACAGAAATCCCTTGCATTCCTATACACGAATAATGAGAAAGTAGAAAAAGAAATTAAGGAAACAATTCCATTCACCATTGCAACGAAAAGAATAAAATACTTAGGAATATATCTACCTAAAGAAACTAAAGACCTATATATAGAAAACTATAAAACACTGATGAAAGAAATCAAAGAGGACACTAATAGATGGAGAAATATACCATGTTCATGGATTGGAAGAATCAATATAGTGAAAATGAGTATACTACCCAAAGCAATTTACAAATTCAATGCAATCCCTATCAAGCTACCAGCCACATTTTTCACAGAACTAGAACAAATAATTTCAAGATTTGTATGGAAATACAAAAAACCTCGAATAGCCAAAGCAATCTTGAGAAAGAAGAATGGAACTGGAGGAATCAACTTGCCTGACTTCAGGCTCTACTACAAAGCCACAGTCATCAAGACAGTATGGTACTGGCACAAAGACAGACATATAGATCAATGGAACAAAATAGAAAGCCCAGAGATAAATCCACACACATATGGACACCTTATCTTTGACAAAGGAGGCAAGAATATACAATGGAGTAAAGACAATCTCTTTAACAAGTGGTGCTGGGAAAACTGGTCAACCACTTGTAAAAGAATGAAACTAGATCACTTTCTAACACCGCACACAAAAATAAACTCAAAATGGATTAAAGATCTAAATGTAAGATCAGAAACTATAAAACTCCTAGAGGAGAACATAGGCAAAACACTCTCCGACATAAATCACAGCAGGATCCTCTATGATCCACCTCCCAGAATTCTGGAAATAAAAGCAAAAATAAACAAATGGGATCTAATTAAAATTAAAAGCTTCTGCACAACAAAGGAAAATATAAGCAAGGTGATTAAATCATAGTAATTTTTAAATAGGTGAGATACTAATCTTGTCATTAAGGAAGAATGTTCTTAGTTTTTAGAAATAAATACCAAGGTATTTAGTGGTAAAAATATCATGATGTCTAATATTCCTCTTAAAAATTCAACAAAAATATAATGAAGTAAATATAACAAAATGTTACAGTTTTTCATTGGCTTGCTGAAGGGTTGGGGCATTTGTCTTTAACATCTTGGTCTTCAAAGCATGGCATACAAGGGATAAAAACTAGGTAAGTTACAAAGCAGGGCTTGGGGCAAACTTGACTAGAAAAAGTGAAAATGGAACACTGAAAGAAGGTAAGAGTGAAAGTTTGACTACTTCAGTTCAACCTAATGGATACTTAGTGAGCAATCAAGCACTTATTTTATACAAAGCACTGTTAACCATTTTGGAGAATTCAAAGGTTACTAAAGCAGTTCCTTCTATCAAGAAAACAAAATGATGTCCTGAGAAAGTTAACTAATTGGGCTTTCCTTGGCAGTCCAGTGGTTAGGATCAGGCACCTTCACCACCTTGTCCTAGATTCAATCCCTGCTTGGGGAACTGAGAATCACAAGTCTCAAATAAATAAAAAATTTAAAAACTGGAGAAAATATTTGCAAATCATTTGTCAGATCAAGACTCAAAACTAAAAAATAAGAAAACAAAAACCACTCCTCCCAAAAAAAGTTACAAAAAATGGTAGGAAGGATCAGGAAAGGTCTTCTGGGAGTTGGGGGCAAAGGAGGGCAGAGAGGTGGAGAAATCTCCTTAAGCAAACGTGTTCACTCATTCACGCATTCATTTACTGAATACTTGTTTAGCACTGAGAATGCAATATAAATAAATCAGGCAAATGAATAAGATGCATAAGATGCACAGCCCAGAGCAGATTTTCCTTCCATCTTAAACTGAGTCAGGGTTTCTTCTCAGAATGGCCTCTGTGTTCATATAATGCTAAGGCTGCTGTAACAAGATAGAAAAAGTGAGTGACGTAAGACAACAAAAATGTATTCTTTCTAGATTTTGGAGGCTAGAAGTCTGAAATCAAGGTTTTGCAAGACCATGCTCTGTCTCATGGCTAGAAGTGAGAATGCTCCGTGCTTCTTTCTGGCCTCCAAGGGGGCTAGCCATCTCAGCGTTCTTTGTCTTGTAGATTTCAGTCTCTGCCTCTGCTGTCACAGGGTCACCTCTGGCTGTGCACCTCTTCTCTTCTTGTAAGGACATCAGCTACACTGAATGAAGGGTTCACTCGACTCCAGAATGACCTCATCTTAATCACATTTGCAACGACCCTATTTCCAGATAAGGTCACAATCTGAGCTACTGAGAGTTAGGACTTCAAGGTATATTTTGGGGACAAAATTCAGTTCATAAATACCTGTAATCCTAAAACCAATTACCTGTATACAACGTGTGCATTGGGTTTCCCTCATTTAGAAATATGACAGTCATGCCTCAGAAACAATTTCCTCAAGCTCTGATGAGCCGCAAGTCTCATGGGAGGCTATGACTCTGAGATTAAACGCACGAGAAATGTATTTGGTCCCTAGCTTTTTGTGGTCAGCCTGTTCTCCTCTTAATTTATAATATTTAAATGTCAGAACGTATTTTAGGGTATTATGATATGGTATGTGCACACATAGGCTATGTGCTTATATAGCACATACATAAAATGAAATTTTAGATAACAGTATTAGAGCTTCGTTTAACAATAAATTTGTGCATCTGCTTCATAAGAACTTATCACCACTCATAGGTCTCTTGGTAACTGAGTTATTTTTACCTACAGGAAACTAAAGAGGAGCTGGAGGGTATTTAAAACAACAAATTCCCAACTGTTAGGAATTATAAGCCTGTGTCCTTGTGTAATATCTTCCTGGACAGCTGGCTCAGGCCTAACTGCTCTGAAGTCCAGCTTTCAATTGACCAGACGCTTTCTGAAGCTTGCTGTGCATGATGTGTGGAAGCTGTCAGGCATCCCAGGCCTTGTACCTATGATACAAGATGTTCTTTATATGTTTCTCAGTGAGAGATGCTGCAAAGAGACAAGGATGCATCTTACTTTGGGGACTCTCTACAGTTTATCTCAATCATTTTTCACATACAATTACTGATTACCACCACACCTGCATTGCACTACAGGCTTGAATTAAACTCTGGCTCAAAGATTCTCTGCTGGCCATAATCAGAAGATTTCCTAGCCTCTTTAATGCTTCAGTGTCTGCACAGGTAAAATTGTAAAATGATACCCATCCAGCAAATTTGTTGGGGGAAAGCACCTGATACACGGCCTGAGTATAAGTCAAATTTGAGGAAGGAGAATAGAGAAGTTATTGCTCTGACTTTTTCCTTTTTCTCTGTCCCTTCTCTTTCACCATCAACCTGATCACTGTGAGACCCTGAAGTGTTAGTTGTTCAGTCACATCTGACACTTTGCGATCCCACGGACTGTAGCCCACCAGGCTCCTCTGCCCATGGAATTCTCCAGACAAGCATACTGAAGTGGGTTGCTATTCCCTTTTCCTGGGGATCTTCCAACCCAGAGATCTAACCCTGGTCAATCGAACCCACATTGCAGGCAGAGTCTTTACCGTCTGAGCCACCAGGAAAGCCTATGGGGCCCTAAGTAGGTTTATATTTTTTTTAAAAGAAGTGAGAGCTTCATTCCATTTTTATCAGTTCAAGGTGATGAGAAACTGCATGTCCTGGATACCTGTGCTCAAGAAGCTGACCTGTGCTTGGGAAGGATAGATGTGTATTTTCTCACAATGCATCATTATTACCATTATCACATCCTTATAACCACCCTATTGTCATCGCCCTCATCAATTATAGCTAGCACTTATTAAGTGCTTACTATGATTCAGGCCCTGTCCTAAAGCCTGCATCATTTGTGTAGAACTCATTCTTAAAATGTATTTATCGATTGATTTTGGGCTTCCCTTGTGGCTCAGCTGGTAAGGAATCCACCTGCAGTGCAGGAGACCTAGGTTCGATCCCTGGGTTGGGAAGATCTCCTGGAGAAGGAATAGGCTACCCACTCCAATGTTCTGGACTGGAGAATTCCATAGACTGTATAGTCCATGGGGTCGCAAAGAGTTGGCCACAGCTGAGCAACTTTCACTTCATTTATTTTTGGCTGTGCTTGGTCAGGCTTTCTCTAGTTGTGGTGAGTGGGGGCAACTCTTCATTGTGGTTCATGGGCTTCTCATTGCGGTGGCTTCTCTTGTTGCAGAACGTAAGTTCTAGGCTTCAATAGTTGCGGCACACAGGCTCGGTGGTTGCAGTTTGTGGGCTCCAGAGCCTGCGCTCAGTAGTTTTGGCTCATAGACTCAGTTGCTCCCTGACATATGGAATCTTCCCAGACCAGGGATCGAACCCATGACCCCTGCATTGGCTAAGGGGATTACCATCCACTGTGCCACCAGGGAAGTCCCTGTAGAACTCATTTAAACATTACCATACCTTTTTGAGCTAAGCATTATATGTTTCTCTCAAAATTGGAGCAGTACAACATAGTAATTGAGCACTTAATTCTCTAGAGTTAAACTTGCTGGGTTTAATCCTTATCCACTGAGTGGTGGCCTGTGACCTAAGACATGTTATTAATCACCCTGTGCTATGTTATTCTTAATAAAATGCAGTGATAAGTATGATGCCAGTACCTGCTTCATCAGAATATTAGAAAGAATACATGAGTGGAAAGTATATAGTGCTTTGAATATATTTCATAGAGAAAGAATTACAAAAATGTTTGCTATTTCTTATCTCTGTATTTTAAATGAGGAAACAGACTTGGGGCTTAGCTGACTAGACTAGGCTTACACAACTTTTAAACATTGGCCCTGAGATTCGGCCATAGGCAATCTGATTCTGTGACTTCCTTTCAAAACCTCTATACTTCACATCTAAATAGACTTTAATCATTAATCCAGTCAATCACTGGAGAACTGGCACCATGTCATCTAAACCTAAGGGCCTGAGATGGGGCACAGATAACAGGGCCTCACACATCCCCACAGGCTGGAGTGGAATTGAGATACAACTTGGTTTGGAGATGTCCATTATTCTTTCTAAATAGGGTTGCTGCTGCTGCTAAGCTGCTTCAGTCATGTCCAACTCTGTGCGACCCCATAGACAGCAGCCTACCAGGCTCCCCCGTGCCTGGGATTATCCAGGCAAGAACACTGGAGTGGGTTGCCATTTCCTTCTCCAATACATGAAAGGGAAAAGTGAAAGTGAAGTCGCTCAATCGTGTCCAACTCTTAGTGACTCCATGGACTGCAGCCTACCAGGCTCCTCCATCCATGGGATTTTCTAGGCAAGAGTTCTGGAGTGGGTTGCCATTGCCTTCTCCCAAACAGGGTAGAGACACACTGATTTAAAACCCTTCAAATCCTGGAGATTGAATTGCGGAAATGGTCAAGAGTAGGTATAAGGGAGATGGGTTTCCCAGATAGCTCAGTTGGTAAAGAATCCGCCTGCAATGCAGGAGACCTGGGTTTGATCCCTGGGTTGGGAAGAGTCCCTGTAGAAGGGAAAAGCTACCCACTCCAGTATTCTGGCCTGGAGAATTTCATGGACTATATAGTCACAAAGAGTTGGACACGACTGAGCAACTTTTAGTTTCACTTTTCACGAATAAGGGAATCTCTCATTTGCCTTTTGAAGCCTGAGCTCAGATGGAGATTGAAAGGACAGACAGAAATCCCTCCTTGCTTTCCCTGTTCTCCTGAGTTCAGAGACAAAGTCTCAGGACAGCCTGTTCTGAGTGTGGATAGAGAGCAGAGGTTGGATACCCAGAGAGGCTTAAGTTACTCAATTGAATGTGGAGTCCATTTTCTCTGTTGGAGATAGTCGATGGTCTGGCTGCCCTGCCTGGGTACTTAGCCTGGATCTTGAAATCAACAGCATTGTCAAGCAGTGATTCACATAATTCCAATCTAGGCACTCACCCACCGTTCTTTCTAGAATACATTTATCAAGAGCTGTGATAAAGAAGTTTGACAATAATTTGAAGTGCTGACTCCATATTTTATAAGAATAAACACACACTTTTTTCCTCTTTATTTTTTTATTATATCCATGAGCTAAGCTCTTCTGGACTTCAAGAGTATATCTTGTTTTCCTTTTCTCTTTCTCTCTCTCTCTTTATTTTATTGCTCAAATCTGGCACCACAAGAATTGTATGGCAGAGCTGATTCAGAAGCAATTTCCAGTCCTACTTGGGGGTCCAATCAGCCTTAAATAAAAAGCATCATGGCTAGCACTGGGGGAGCCTAAAGTTGGAACTTTGCTCCCACGCTTTGTAATGGGGCCAAGTTGCCAGGGACCTTCCTCTTGGTTATAAAGAGCTCAGGGTACTCAATTAGGTGTTCCAGAATGCCATGTTCCCTGCTGAGCCTCTAGAAAGCTGTGTATATGGTTCCTTGATTTACTTTTAATTTGGGACTTTGTTTTGCTTTATTTTCCAAAAATGAAGACAGAGAGTTGGGTGAAGAAACCCCTTCACCTAAGAGGTAACCTCAGAACACGTGAAAGTCCTGTCCGCAGGAGTCAAGTCGGGTGCTGCAGTCCCTCCCTCAGACCACCTCTCACTGTTTCCCTGGCTCCTTTTCCACAGCTCCTAGGCTGGGACCAGACTGGCTCTGGCCCTTTATTTAGAGCATAGGCTTGTGTTGAGTTTTGCACACCGCCTCTCAAGTTCTGATCCCTGATATACAACTTATTTTTGGGATGCACGAACTGTGTGTCCTCAATAGCTCACTTGTGTCTGACTCTTTGTGGGCCCATAGATTGTAGCCTGTCAGAGTCCTCTGTCCGTGGAATTTTACAGGCAAGAATACTGGAATGGGTTGCCATTTCGTACTCTGGGGGATCTTCCCAACCCAGAGTTCAAACCCACATTTCATGCATTGGCAGGAGGATTCTCTACCACTCTGCCACCTGGGCAGCACACACAAACAGTGACTTGGGCCCCCAAAATACCCAAGCACAATTTCACTTGATGAAGCTCATGTATGAATAAAGGATTTCACCTGTTACCTCACTCATTTGACCTTTTATTCTTAAACTCACCATAAAATTGACAAAGGTTTACTATTATGAAATGTTCTTTGCAAACCCCTATTTCTCATTTGAGCTTCGGAGTTTTTTCCACCAAATAGGTTTCCATCTCATTTACGTCCAGTGTTTTTTGTTTGCTTGTTTTTTTTTGTTGTTGTTGCACAATATGGCATGCAGAATCTTAGTTCCATGACCAGGGATTAAACTTCTGCCCCCTGCAGAGGGGACACAGAGTCTTAACCACTAGACTGCCAGAGAAATCTCCTGTCCAGTATTTTTTCTTTTTTCACTTTGAAATTATGTTTCTGTGACTGATATTTAAGTGCTTCCTTCTTTAACAATCATGGAAGAAGTGTTTTAAGTAAGGGACCACACTAAGCAAACCAAAGCTCTACCCAGCTTCCTAGTACCCAGCTAATATTTAATCTATAGGATTGTTAAAAATCTAAAATATCAAGTCCGTTACTCAGAAATATGACCATAAGAGAGCAATGATACTAATATTTAGGAGCAGGAGACAAGAATATTTGGAATTTTATCATGAAATTCTGCCCATTAGCAGTGATAAGTCATCTGCAGCTTAAAAACCAGAGAGTTCCTCCTTTCTGTTATTCTCCTTCCAGTGCCTCCTTTCAATGCTACCTTCCTTTCTTTTTTCTTCCCTTATAGTTCTCTTCTGTGGTCTCTTTTCCTATTTTTCAATGTCAAGGTTAAACAGTCAGTGTGCTGTTTAACACACTCAGTCATGTCCTACTGCTTGTGACCCCATGGACTGTAGCCCACCAGGCTTCTCTGTTCACAGAATTCTCCAGGCAGGAATTCTGGAGTGGGTTGCCACTCCCTTCTCAGAAGATCTTCCTGACCCAAGGATTGAACACAGGTCTCCTGAATTACAGGCAGATTCTTTGCCATCTGAGCTACCAGGAAACAGTCAGTATCAACATCTAAATATTGGGTGATGAGCATTATATTTGTATAAACTATTATGCTAGCTACTGATTGATTGCCTATCAGCTCCAAATCTATCCGTTTTACCTGCTCTGTGAAAATGGATTTGGGACCTTGAAAAATTCATCCTTTGCCAATGGAAGTCATGGCTGTATATTGTCACCCTGCTTATTTAGCTTATATGCAGAATACATCATGAGAAATGCTGGGCTGGAGGAAGCACAAGCTGGAATCAAAATTGCTGGAAGAAATATTAATAACCTCAGATATGCAGATGACACCACCCTTATGGCCCAGAAAGTGAAGAAGAACTAAAAAGCCTCTTGATGAAAGTGAAGGAGGAGAGTGAAAAAGTTGGCTTAAAGCTCAACATTCAGAAAACTGAGATCATGGCATTTGGTCCCATCACTTCATGGCAAATAGATGGGGAACAGTGGAAACAGTGACAGACTTTATTTTTTTGAGCTCCAAAATCACTGCAGATGGTGACTGCAGTCTTGAAATTAAAAGGCACTTGCTCCTTGGAAAGAAAGTTATGACCAACCTAGACAGCATATTAAAAAGCAGAGACATTACTTTGCCAACAAATGTCCATCTAGTCATGGCTATGGTTTTTCCAGTGGTCATGTATGGATGTGAGAGTTGGAGTATAAAGAAAGCTGAGGGCCAGAGAATTGATGCTTTTGAACTGTGGTGTTAGAGAAGATTCTTGAGAGTCCCTTGGACTGCAAGGAGATCCAACCAGTCCATCCTAAAGGAAACCAGTCCTGAATATTCACTGGAAGGACTGATGTTGAAGCTGAAACTCCAATACTTTGGCCACCTGATACAAAGAACTGACTAATTTGAGAAGACCCTGATGCTGGGAAAGACTGAGGGTTGGAGGAGAAGGAGACGACAAAGGATGAGATGGTTGGACGGCATCACCGATTCAATGGACATGAGCTTGAGTAAACTCTGGGAGTTGGTGATGGACAGGGAGGCCTGGCATGCTGCAGTCCATGGGGTCACAAAGAGTCAGACATGACTGAGTGACTGAACTGAACTGAAGCACTTTGTGTAGAGTATGCTATGACTCAGCAGAACTTCTTCGGGAGAAAGGGGATCTGCTTCCTGGTTGTAAGTTGTCTCTAGGAGGGTCCCTCCACAGGATGTCTCCAGTGTTACATGTCTTCAATGAGCCTCTTCTCTGGTACTCAACTCCTGCAGCACAGGCAACTTTTCCAGCCTTTTACTGCTACAATGCAGTTGGTTTCTCCAGCATGGAGCTCCTACATTATGAACTCAGACAGCTTCTCCAGTGCCCAGCTCTTGCAGTGCATGACAGCAGGCAATCCTCAGCATCTATCAGCTTTTCCTGGTATGTCCCTTGAAAGTTTTTAATAGTGGAGTGACTTTGGCACGATGTGCGTGTGTGTGTGTGCTAAGTTGCTTCAGCTGTATCCAACTCTGCGACTCCATTAAGTGTAGCCCACCAGGCCCCTTCATCCATGGGATCCTCCAGGCAAGAATACTGGAGCAGGTTGCCGTGCCCTACTCCAGGGGATCTTCCCAACCCAGAGATCAAACCTAAGTTTCTTACATTTCCTGCAGTGGCAGGCAGGTTCTTTACACTAGTGCAAACTAGGAAGCCCCTTTTGCATGAAAGAGCTTTCCAGAGCACCCCCAGAGGACAGATTTTCATCAAGTTCTTTTTTCCCTTTTTGTTTTATATTAGAGTATATTTGATGAACAATATCATATTAATTTCAGGTGTACAACAAAGTGATTCAGTTATGCATACATGTGTATCTATTCTTTTTCAAATTCTTTTCCCAATTAGGTTGTTACAGAATATTAAGCAGAATTCTCTGTGTTATACAGTAGGTATATCAGGGGTCAGAACTTGAGAAGCAGTGTACAGAATTAAACACAAGCCCATGCTCTAAATGGTGAGACACGGTCAAGTTCTCTCCAACAAGATCAAGATCTCAGCCCACTGCATAAGGTGGGTTGTATGCTTTCTCAGGGTCTCTATCTCAGATTTGGAGGAGCGGCTATTCTCTCTCATTTGTGTACTCTTTTTATTTATATACAGTTTATATACAGTTCTATTTATTTCTTGTCAGTCTAACCTCAATATTCTACTCTGAGTTTTAGTTGATAATTATTTACATTAAACTTTCCCTGTTCAATCTACTGTGCTTCCTCTCTCTTGATTGGATCCAAACTGATACATGGACCCTGACAAAAAAGAAGACGTGGTGTTTTTTCTAAATTAAATTTCAGTCTTCTGTAGGAAGCGAGAAATAAACTTATAAAAAAAGTAGAGAGCATGTAAATAAGAAGGTAAAGAGGTAGGGAAATTAATCTGAAAAGGAAACAAGCCCTCAGCCTTCTATACTGATTCCACTTTTTTCCTCTGGAACCTATTCACACTGGAACGTTCTGGGATTCAGACCTTAATCCTCTGTCTTCTATCTGTGTTCACTGCTTTGGTGATCTCATCTAGTCCTATGACTTTAAGGGTAAGTTTACTGATAACTTCTAAATTTATGTTCTCAGGTTTGACTTGTTTTCCATATGCCAGGAGCCTACTAAATATCTGGACTTGTCTAATAGAAACTTCAAAGATCAATCTTTTCTCCAAAGTCATCTCCATCCTTCTGGTTTACTCATAATCTCAGATGATTCTTGATTCCTTTCTTTCCCTCACAGTCCTCATCCAGGATGCCAGGAAATACTATTGATTCTAAGTTCAAAGTGTATTCAAAATCTTGTTTCCACCACCCTTATAAAAATATCCTAGTCTGACATACATCATTTGTTAGATGGATTTCTACATCACCCTCCAAATTTCTCATCCTGCTTCTCTACTTGCAGATCTCTGGTCTATTCTCTACAAAACAACCAGAGTGGTTCCCAGGGCTTAGGGTAGTGGTATGCATGTGTGTGTATGAGGAAGAAGAGTGTGGTTATGAAAGATCAAGACAAAGATTCTTGTGATGGAACCATTCTGTGTCGTTCCTGGGGTGGTGGACGAAAAACTCACATATGTGTTAGAATTCCATAGAGCTAAATACACATACACACACACAAGTATAAGAAAAACCTGGGAAATCTGAATAAGATAAATGAGTTGTATCAATCTTAATTTCCTTATTGTATTATTGTATGTTTTGCAAGTTGTTATCATTGGGGGAATGAGGAAAACTGGATGAAGTGTATAGGATTTCTCGTATTATTTCTTTTTTCTTTTTTAATTGGGAGAAAATCATGGGTCAAGTTTGTTTGTTTGTTTTTTCTTCCAGTTTTATTGATATGCAATGGGCATACAGCATTATAAATGTTTAAAGTAGACAGCATAATGATTTGACTTAAGTATGTTTGTGCGTGCTCAGTTACTTCAGTCCTGTCCAGCTCTTTGTGATGCTATGGACCGTAGCCTGCCAGGCTCCTCTGTCCATAGGATTCTCCTGGCAAGAATACTTGAGTGGGTTTTTATAACCTCCTCCAAGGGATCTTCCTGACCCAGGGATTGAACCTGCGTCTTCTGCATCTCCTGCATTACAGGTGGATTCTTTACTGCTGAGCCACCAGGGAAGCCCTGAATTACATGTATCATTAAATGATTAACAAAGTTAAGTTTTGTGAATATTCTTTATCCCATATAGATACATAATCAAAGAAAAAAAATTCCTTTTGATGAGAACTCTTAAGATTCACTCTTAACAACTTCATATATAATATACTTCTATTTTACTTGTACTAATCATGTTCTACACTGCAGCCTAGTACTTAGTAATCTTATAACTGGAAATTTGTACCTTTTAACCAACTTCATCTAATTCCCTCTCCCCACTATGGTAACCACAAATTCGATCTCTTTTTCCATGAGTTTGTTTGTTTGTGAAGTATAAGTAACTTACAACAGTATATTATTGCCTGTTATGTGTACAACATAGTGACTTGATATTTTTAAACATTACAAAATGGTCACCATTCTATTCATGGCGAATAGAAAGAAAGTGAAAGTTGCTTAGTCATGTCCGACTCTTTGCGACCCTCTGGATTATACAGTCCATGGAATTCTCCAGGCAGAATACTGGAGTAGGTAGCCGTTCCCTTCTCCAGGGGATCTTCCCAACCCAGGGATTGAACCCAGGTCTCCCCCATTGCAGGCGGATTCATTACCAGCTGAGCCACCAGGGAAGCTCATGAATAGTCTAGTTACCATCCATCACGTACAAAGTTGTCATATTATTATTGACTGTATTTTCCATGCTGTAGATTTCACCCCCATGACTCCTATTTGTGACTTTGTAATTGAAAGTTTGTACCTCTTAATCTCTCTGAACTATTTCACTCATCCCCTTCTTCTCTCTGACTACCACATAATTGTTCTCTGTATCTATGACTATTTCCCATTTGTTATGTTTTTTCATTTGTTTCATTTTACAGATTATACAAAGAAACGCAGTTATAAGGTATTTTACTTTATATGTTTCACATTTCACTTAGCAAAATACTTCCAGCTCCTTTCATGTTATTATAAATGATGATTTAATTCTTCTTTTAATTCTTTTACATGTCTGAACAATATTGCATTGTATATAAATACTACATCTTCTTTATCTATTCATCTGCCAATGGACATTTAGATTGCTTTCAAATCTATTGTAAATAATGCTAAGATGACCATAGGGGTGCATATATCTTTTCAAATTACTGCTTTTGTTTTCCTCAGAAAAATATCCAAAAGTGAAATTGCTGGATGGACTTACCAAGTGGCTCAGTGGTAAAGAATCAGCCTGCAGTGCAAGAGACTGGGGTTTGATCGCTGGATAGGGAAGATCCCCTGGAGAAGGAAATGGCAACCCACTCCAGTATTCTTACCTGGGATATCCCATGGACAGAGGATCCTGGTAGGCTATAGTCCGTGGGATTTCAACAGAGTCGGACACGACTTAGCGACTAAACAATAACAACAACAGTGGTGGTTCTATTTTTAATTTTGTGAGGAACCTCCATACTATTCTCTATAGTAGATGCATCAGTTTACATTCCCACCAACAAAGTACAAGGGTTCCCTTTTCTCAGCATCTTCACCAACACTTATTATTTGCTGTCTTTTTTATAATAGCCATTCAGACAAGTCTGAGGTGATACCACAGGTTGAGCTTGTTATGATTTTCATTTCCCTAATAATTAATGATATTGAGCATCTTTCCTTTTGTCTATTGGCCATCTGTATGTTTGGTTTAGAAAAATTTCTACTTAGTTCCCCTGTCCATTTTTTAATTGATTGTTTGCCTTTTTGATGTTAAGTTGTATGAGTCTATACATTTGGGATATTAAGCTCTTATGAGATATATCATTTGTAAATATCTTCTCCCATTCAGTATTCTACACAGCCATTCCATTTCTAGAACCTCTGAGGGATAGTCTGAGGCTTTAGATGAAACTGCATCTTAGGTCAGTTTTTTCCTGTCTATTCCTACTTTCCTCACTGTCTTCCAGGAAGTTTTTCCTAAAAGCATTCCCCTATAAACCATCTGCAAAAGAAAACAAAAAGTTTCAAGGTCTGTTTGCTAAGGAAGTAAATATAAGACCCTGTAAATATTCAGCACTGTTCTAACTGTTTGAGGTGCTAATCTCCTGACTTTAGGAAAAATCAACAGCAAACGTTCTCAGTCTTAGACTATGGTAAAAGGCCCAAAACCCTTTTTAAATCATCATGGGTTGCCAATTACACTCTTGAATCATTCAAAAGGAGCAGCAGAAGACGAGTGGAAAGAGCTGCTGTGCAAAGCTTGCTCACTGTGCAGGCAACGGTGGAAATGGTGACAACCAGAAGCATCAGCAAGAGAAAAGCCATGAAGTGACCTGTCAGGACAACTGCAGCAGAGCAAGAGGACAGCTTCAGAGGTGACCTGAGGGTGAGGGGAGTCTCCAGTTCACAGAACAGCATTGCTCTTCCTCATGGAAGAAAGGGACTTGGGTGGGCACAGCAGAGAGTAGGTGTGCCATTAGAAGAGGAGGCGGTAAAAAATAAGGGGATTGGCATCCCAGTAGTCAGTTTCATGAGGGTTCACCAAAAGACTGCTATTATTACAGACTTTCGGCTTCACTGTTAGAGTCTGGGCCGACGTGTCTGCTTGATGCTGGTGGAATAGCATGCTCATCCTCTTTCATCCTTCATGTTCTGTCCTCCATGCTTACCATGGGGAGGCACGTGACCCTGCCTCATAAGGGACATCTACTCAGATGGAGGGATAGTCAGCTGACATCAGCCAATCACAATTTCTTCCTCAGGGTCTTTAAAACAAACTCGTTTTTAAGTTATATCGGCTCTATATGGTTACATTCTCTAACGTGAATGTAAAAGAGTTCTGATAATGTCTTGAGTTAGGGATACAGAAGGAATGCAATATCCATGGAGCATTACTGTATGCAAGGCATTCAAAAAACTAAATTTACTGATAGCAGTCTACAATAAAAGCAAGACATTTAACACTAAAAACAATCATATTTAGGAAGCATGGTAAATGGATGTTAATGAATCATTCCAAGCTGGATCAATTTGGTTATTAAAGGAAGTAAACTTTCCACATTGTCATCACTAGGATGCACTTCAAACCTCTAACAAAGCTCTTATTAAAAATGATTCATTTTTTGATGCGGCCCATTTTTAAAGTCTGTATTGTATTTGTTACAATACTGTTCTGTTTTATGTTTTGTTCTATTTCTTTGGCCATGAGGTACATGGGCTTCCCCAGTGGCTCAGATGGTAAAGAATCTACCTGCAGTGCAGGAGATGAAGGGAATGTGGGTTCAATCCCTGGATTGGAAAGATCCCCTGGAGAAGGGAATTGCAACCCACTCTAATATTCTTGCCTGGAGAATCCCATGGAAAGAAGAGCCTGGCAGACTACAGTCCATGGGTCACAAAGAGTCAGACACAACTGAGGGACTAACACTTCACATATGGGACCCTAGCACCCGAACTAGGGACTGAACCCACACCCCCTGCATTGGAAAGCAAAATCTTAACCACTGGACTGCCAAAGAAGTCTCTTCAACAAAATTTTACTGGACTTTGTTTGTGATCCAAATGAGTGATTCTAAAAACTTTCTCTTCAGATTTTTCAGAATTAAAACATATTTTTAGCTTTTTGTAAAGTCAAACCTTGAGTCACAATGTGGTAGTCACTCAGAGCTACTGAAGAAATCTGGTCAAATTTATCTAAAAGGCCGTCATGTGACCTAAACTGAACCAGTCAGACTCTCCCTTGGGAGCATTTGAATTTTGACTGCGGAGCACCAGGAAGACAGAAACAGGGTTAATGCACATTCCTTGGCGGAGGAGGGCATGGGAAAAAGTAGGAATCAGAATGAGAAATCTCCTTTTATTATTCAAAGCGACTATGTTTCTACCCTTGCCTCTGCCTGGTTCTCTGGTCTTTGATCATGAGTAACTTCAATACATTCCTACTTTGCTTTAACTAGCTAGTCTAGTTCTGGCTTTCAAGAAAATGGATATTGAAAGATAAGGAAAGTTACTTTCATTGAGTCTGAGTAACCTGCACAGGACCACTCATCTTACAGGATTCAAAGTCACATCTTTGTCCAAAACCTATGCTTTTCACCACTCTAAACCTTGATGCATCAGTCTTTTATATTGTCCAAGCTGCATATTGTTAGATATCTCTGTAGTTCAGTAATCAAACTAACATTAGTGGACTCTATTATTTTAATAGCTTGAAAAATGTGTATATTGAGATATATGATTTCATTTAATGTCATTAGTACTTGTGTGTGTGTGTGTGTGTGTGTGTGTGTGTGTGTGTGTCCTGAGTCGTATCTGACTCTCTGCAATCCCAGTGGGTGTAGCCTGCCAGGCTCCTTTGTCCATGGAATTTTTCAGACAAGAATACTGGAGTGAATTGCCATTTCCTCCTCCAGGGGATCTTCCTGACCCAAGGATCAAACCTGCATCTCTTGCATTGTTAGGCATATTCTTTACCACTATGCCACCTGGGAGAAAACAATTGTAAAGAGGTTATTAGAGATCATAAAGAACAACAGACTCAGAGAATAAATCAGTTTTGAACTCTGCCTTCATGTGCTAATGGACTTTGGAGAAATTTCTTATACTTCTGAGTCCCAGTTCTGTCATCTGTGAAATAGGGTTATTAGTACATAATGGATAGATTTGCTTAGTGTTGAACCATGTATTCAAACTGCTTGTCATTTGGTAGAAACTCAACCATATTAGGGGCTTCACTGGTGGCTCAGACAGTAAAGAATCTGCCTGCAAAGTGGGAGAACTGGATTTGATCTCTAGGTTGGGGAGATCTCTGGAGGAGAGCATGGCTACCCACTCCAGTATTCTTGTCTGGAGAATCCACATAGACAGAGGACCCTGGCAGGCTACAATCCATGAGGTTGCAAAGAGTCAGACACAACTGAGTGACTAAGCACAGCACACAAGCATATTAACTTGTTATTGACTAAGTTGTGTATTTTTTGCTTAATTGTAATAAATAACAAAATCAATTTTTTGATCACTTGATCAATAAAGACAAATTCCTCCATCAATAAGCATCTCATGTTGATTAGATATGTTCTAAAAGATGAGCAATATATCCTCCTCCTTGTACAGATTACAGCCTATTAGAGAGAGGAAAAAATAAACTTTTAAATAGTTAATTTAGTATATAAGGCATTATTACTGAAAAATATGACTGTGTTTTAGAAATAAAGGATAGAGTCACCCACTCTTATTTCATGATTATAATAAGAAGGGCTTCTCAGAGGAGGTTGCAATTTCGGCTAGGTTTGTAGGATGATGAGACGGAGTGAGTAAAGTTTAATATTAACCAAGTACACGGATAGGAACTAGTGGAATTGAAGTGATCATCTACTAATCTGTTTTTCATATCTGTCAATTTAGTTTAAACAAGAAAAAAATAGTAGGACTTTCCTGGTGGTCCAGAGGTTAAGATCCTACCTGCCAGTTCAGGGGACACAGGTTCAATCCCTGGTCAGGGAAGATTCTACACACCATGGGGCAACTAAGCCTGCAAGCTGCAACTACTGAAGCCCACGCACCCTACAGCCTGTGCTCCACAGCAAGTGAAGCCACTGCAATGAGAAATCTACACAGTGCAACTAGAGAACAGCCCCCACTCACTGCAACTAGAGAAAGCCGAAAGCTGGTGCACAGCACTGAAGACAGTGCTGCCAAAAATAAACCAAATAAACAGTAATGATTTTATCAGTGCATTTAGAGTAAAAAAAAAAAGTCCAAATGATTTCATTCACAATGATAGAAGAAAAGAGAAGATGAGGCTATGAGGGCCCAGATTTATTAAACTCCAAAAGTTCATCAGGGTTAGAATAACTACATATTCTCATCCAGTCACAGTTCTGTAGACTGACTTTTATCTGCTCTGTGAAGGAAATCACTTAAGCATGGGAAGGAAAGATAGATAATACCAATGCCATCAGTGGATTTGTCTCTTGCCAAATAGTATCATTTCCACGTAGACGCTTTCTTAATTGGACCTTGTCCAGGCTGGCTTACATCCACATAGTGAGATATCAGCTCTGTATGCCCAGAAGTAAGGCTCTTGACAGTTTGGAAGGCTGCCAGCTAATGGGGTCACAGCAACATAAGAAGCCTTAGTCATGGTCCTGGAAGATCAATGGAAGCTGTCAGCCCTCTTGACACTCACTAATATCTAGCTATGTTTCTTCTGCCAAAATCTCCCTGGGGAAGGCTCACTGTTCCCAAATCACCAAGCAAGGCCTAAATTCTTGGCTATACTGGGTAAGACTACTTCTGAGTGGGGCTGAAAAATAGTCGAGTAATAAAAAATTAGGCCTCTTTGAGGAGGTGACCTAAATGTCAGGATGAAACCAGCCATGCCAAGTTCATGGAGAGGAGTGCTTCAGGCAAAATAAAGAGCTGCAGGTAATGATCCTGAAGGGGGGACAAGCTTGTCTTGGCTGGGAAACACAAAGACTGCCAGTGTGTAATGTAAGAAGGAAGAAAGAGAGAATTCAACAGGAAGTCATGGAAACAGACAGAAGGCAGATGGTGCAGGACCTTGTGGAGCAGGGCATCCTGAGATAGAAGATATTTGAAGACTTCAAAGCACATGAGTGACATGACCTCACACTGGCTGTTCCATGGGAAAACACAGAAAAGCAAGTGCAGAAGAAAGAGAAATAAATGTCTCTGACAACAGACACAAGATGATGGCCACATGGCTAGGGTGGTAGCAATGAGGATGAAGACAAGTGTCCATGATGAGTCAGGCCCTATCTGATCTGTGCCATGGGAAAATCTGAATGTCTCCATCCAATGCTCAGAACTAATAAGAACTCAAATTGAAAGAATTCCTTTGAATTTCCAACATCTTATGATGTTTGTAGATGGGAGTGCTTACACTTTTATAAATGAAGAAATAGCGGTATCCACTCACAGTCAACCAGAACATGGAAAGTGATGCCAGGACTCAAATCCATCTGAAGACATGCCATGCTCTTCCTATTGGCCCACTGATCACATTTTAAACTTTCCAAAGCATTTACTTTGTCAGATGCAGAATCGTCTGTATTGAGTGTTCTTTTGGAAGTCAGAACATACAAGATAATTATAGCCATTGATTGCTCTGTGTTTAAAGGAGAAGGCCACCTATTATTTCTAGCATTTCTAGAGAAAAATCTGAAGGCTGTGTTGAAGCCCCAAATTAGGTGAATCAAAATGCATTTTTGAGAAGTAAAAGCCCTGATATTTAAGTAAATATTCCAGGCCTGGCCCAGCAGTTTGTTGAGTAATGTAACTTTCAGAAGGAAGAAAGGAAACAGGAAGAAACACTAAGGAAGTTAGTGGTTTAGGAAGGAAGGGAGAAGAAAAGAAAAAGTTATTAAACCCCAATTATGTGGTAAGTATTTTCCCTAGGTAGTTTTCATATACTATATAGATTACCCAATAAATCTGAGAGGTGAAAATCATTAGCTCCAAACTTGTTCTGGCCACCTGTGTCCATGCTAAGTCATTTCAGTTGTGTCCGACTCTGCAACCCTATGGACTGTAGCCCGCCAGGCTCCTCTGTCCATGGGATTCTCCAGGCAAGAATGCTGGAGTGGGTTGCCATTTTCTCCTCCAGGGGATCTGCCAGACACAGGGATGGAACCCTTTCTCTTGTGTCTCCTGCACTGCTAACGGATTCTTTCCTGCTGAGTCCCCAGGTAAGCTCTGCTCTGTCTTCATGTTCTTTCAAAGTGGGTAACATGACAACAATTCATTTGGGGCAAGAATTTTAGAATATCTGTTCTTAACATGTTATTATATCTTTTATTAGTGCTAAAAATTTCATGTACTGGGATGACTATTCAGGGTGACTTTGTTTAAAATCTAATAACATAAAAGCCTGAGTTTGATTTATAACTTTTTTGGTGGAAAAGAATTCAAGCATAGTCTCAACATATCAGATTTAAGAGTAAAGTAGCTGCCTGGAGATAATGCAGATTTGAGGGGTTTTGCATTAAAAAGAGAGCCCTAAACATCTGGGTAAAAGAGACCAAAAGGCTAGATCAGGGTTTACAGCCAACTCTGAAGTCTTGACCAAGGTGCTAAAACCAAGTGATTTGCAATTTACTCCTTTATGGTAAGGATTCTGGCCTTTCTCCACTCTCGCTGTCTTTCTTTATACCTTGCTTCATTCCAGCAAAGATTTGAGGAAGCTGAATTGTACTAAATGGACTTGAAGTTTTCTTTCTCCACTAATTCTGAGTGAGTAACAGTCACTTAGTCATGTCATGTCTGACTCTTTTTGACCCCATGGACTGTACCCGCCAGGCTCCTCTGTCCATGGAATTCTCCAGGCAAGAATACTGAAGTGGGTAGCCTTTCCCTTCTCCAGGGGAGCTTCCCAACCCAGGGATGGAATCCGAGTCTCCTGCACTGCAGGCAGAGTCTTTACCATCTGAGCTACAGTGTGGGATAAATAGTATCATAAAACTGGCTAATCAGCTTTGATTCCAAAAGATCCTTCTTGCAGAATGTTTAACTCCTTAAAGCTCTCATTTAAGTTCTGTTTTGCTTTTTAATTCAAGAGACATATCATGTGTTATCTATAGGGATGGGAAATTTAGTTATATGGCAGACTCTTATTGCCTCTGTTCTGAGAGTAAATATGTAATACTGAGATTTTATCCTGATTTAGTTAAAAATGATTGCATTTGATTTTGTGACTCAACAATCAACCTGGTTCAAGACAGAGAATAAAACACGACCTTTCCCTTTGTTTTTAAAGCAACTATGTCTCTTTTGAGTCACTGTTCTCATACATTGCCAAGGTTATTTCAAAGATCAGGCTAACTCATTGTACTTTCCCCCTGCATATTAGGATTAACCTCCTTGTTGCCCTGAATAGCAGAGCTAAAAGAAGTCACTTAGGCTTGTCCTAGCCACAGTGTGGAGAACTTTCTGACCGCACATGGGTAAACCTAACTCTTGAGAAGAGCCTGTTTCTGTAGCTCAGAGGCTGAAACAAAAGAGCTTGCAAGTTCCTCCCTCTTCCCTGTGGTCTTCACACCTGGAGCTGTTGATTCAGGTGATAAGCAGTTAAGCTCTGAGTACTGTTTCTCAATTTTAAAAAGCAAGTTTAACTTGTGTTAGCAGCTGCCGTTGCTGCTGCTAAGTCGCTTCAGTTGTGTCCAACTCTGTGCGACCCCGTAGACGGCAGCCCACCAGGCTCCCCCATCCCTGGGATTCTCCAGGCAAGAAGACTGGAGTGGGTTGCCATTTGCTTCTCCAATGCACGAGAGTGAAAAGTGAAAGTGAAGTTGCTCAGTCATGTTTGACTCTTCAGGACCCCATGGACTGCAGCCTACCAGGCTCCTCCGTCCATGGGATTTTCCAGGCAAGAGTACTGGAGTGGGGTGCCATTGCCTTCTCCAGGTATTAGGTATATATACCAGCATTCTCCAGGTATTAGGCATATATACCAGCATTATCTGGGCTTCCCTGGTGGTGCAAAGGTTAAAGCGTCTACCTGCAATGTGGGAGATCTGGGTTCGATCCCTGGGTCGGGAAGATCTCCTGGAGAAGGAAATGGCAACCCACTCCAGTATTCTTGCCTGGAGAATCCCATGGATGGAGGAGATTGGTGGGCTACAGTCCATGGGTCGCAAAGAGTTGGACACGACTGAGCGACTTCACTTTACTTCACTTCACTTCACCACCATTATCTAGTGTTTCAATTCAGTTCAGTACAGCCACTCAGTCATGTACAACCCTTCGCCACCCTATGGACTGCAGCACGCCAGGCCTCCCTGTCCATCACCAAAACCCAGAGCTTGCTCAAACTCAAGTCCATTGAGTCGGTGATGCCATCCAACCATCTCACCCTCTGTGGTCCTCTTCTCCTCTTGCTTCAATCTTTCCCAGCATCAGGTTCTTTTCAAATGAGTCAGTTCTTCGCATCAGGTGACCAAAGTATTGCAGCCTCAGTTTCAGCATCAGTGCTTCCAATGAATATTCAAGACTGATTTTCTTTAGGATTGACTGGTTTGATCTCATTGGAGTCCAAGGGACTCTCAAGAGACTTCTAAACACCAAAGTTCAAAAGCACCAATTCTTCAATACTCAGCTTTCTTAACCTTTATACAGATTTCTCAGGAGGCAGGTAAGGTGGTCTGGTATTCCCATCTCTTTCAGAATTTTCCATAGTTTGTTGTGATCCACACAGTCAAAGGCTTTGGCATAGTCAATCAAGCAGAAATAGATGTTTTTCTGGAACTCTTTTGCTTTTCCATGATCCAGCGGATGTTGGCAATTTGATCTCTGGTTCCTCTGCCTTTTCTAAATCCAGTTTGAACATCTGGAAGTTAACAGTTTAAGTACTATTGAAGCCTCTCTTGGAGAATTTTGAGCATTACTTTACTAGCATGTGAGATGAGTGCAATTGTGTGGTAATTTGAGCATTCTTTGGCATTGCCTTTCTTTGGGATTGGAATGAAAACTGACCTTTTCCAATCCTGTGGACGCTGCTGAATTTTCCAAATATGCTGGCCTATTAAGTGTAGCACTTTCACAGCATCATCTTTTAGGATTTGAAACAGCTCAACTGGAATACCATCACCTCCACTAGCTTTGCTCTTAGTGATGCTTCCTAAGGCCCCCTTGACTTCACATCCCAGGATGTCTGGCTCTAGATGAGTGATCACACCGTTGTGGTTATCTGGGTCATGAAGATCTTTATGGTACAGTTCTGCTGTGTGTTTTTACCACCTTTTCTTATTATCTTCTGCTTCTATTAGGTCTATATACTTTCTGTCCTTTATTGAGCCCATCTTTACATGAAATGTTCCCTTGTTATCTGTTGTCAAGATCTTCTTGACAAGATCTCTAGTCTTTCCCATTCTATTGTTTTTCTCTATTTCTTTGCATTGATCGCTGAAGAAGCCTTTCTTATCTCTCCTTGCTATTTTTTTGAATTCTGCATTCAGATGGGTATATCTTTCCTTTTCTCCTTTGCTTTTCACTTCTCTTCTTTCCTCAGCTATTTGCATGTCCTCTTCAGACAACAATTTTGCCTTTTTGCATTTTTCTTGGGGATGGTTTTGATCACACCTCTTGTACAATGTCACAAACCTCCCCATCCATAGCTCTTCAGGCACTCTGTCTCTCAGATCTAATCCCTTGAATCTATTTCTCACTTCCACTGTATAATCATAAGGGATTTGATTTAGGTCATACCTGAATGGTCTAGTGGTTTTTCCTGCTTTCTTCAATTTAAATCTGAATTTGGAAATAAGCAGTTCATGATCTGAGCCACAGTCAGCTCCTGGTCTTGTTTTTGCTGACTGTATAGAGCTTCTCCATCTTCAGCTACAAAGAACATAAGCAGTCTGATCTAGATATTGACCATCTGGTGATGTCCATGTGTTGAGTCATCTCTTGTGTTGTTGGAAGAGGGTGTTTGTTATGACCAGTGCATTCTCTTGGCAAAACTCTATTAGCCTTTGCCCTGCTTCATTCCGTACTCCAAGGACAAATTTGCCTGTTACTCCAAGTGTTTCTTGACTTCCTATCTTTGCATTCCAGTCCCCTATGATAAAAAGGACATTTTTTTTGGTGTTACTTCTAGACGGTCTTGTAAGTCAACATAGAACCGTTCAACTTCAAATTCTTTGGCAATAGTGGTTGGGGCATAGACTTGAATTACTGTGATATTGAATGGTTTTCCATGGAAATGAAGGAAACGAAGATCATTCTGTCATTTTTGAGACTGCACCCAAGTGTTTATCCAGATGTTAACCAACCTCGTTATGGAAAGGGCATCATAGTTATCAAGATGGGAAGATTTCAGTATATAATGTGCCTCTCTTGCTGATTCATAAAGCTAATCAGCACACTGAAAGTTTGTGAGAATCTCTTCAGTGAAGAAACTTGATGCCTTCAGTGTTTTCTAAATACACCTAAAAAAAAATCCTTTTATTTTATGGAAGGTGGCTTCCCTCGTGGCTCAGTGGTAAAGAATCTGCCTGCCAAGAGACTCAGGTTTGGTTTGATCCCTGGGAGAAGGAAGATGGAAGATCCTCTGGAGAAGGAAATGGCAACCCACTCCAACATTCTTGCCAGAGAAATCCCATGGACAGAGTAGCCTGGCAGGCTGCAGTCCAAGGGGTAGCAGAAAGTCAGACATGACTTAGCAACTAAACAATTAACAGTTTCGTGGAAAATCTTTCAATGTCTCAGGGCACTCATAATAAGCACTTACCATATTAAAAGTCCTCCTTCTAAGCACAGAGCCTGATGTACAGTGCACTTCTCTAACAAATATTTGTAAAAAGTCAAATAAGTACATGAATGAGTGAAATCCTATAAAGTGGGTATATTTATATGTTCAAATTTTTGCTGTCAATAATTTTTTAAGAAACATGTTTAACATCACCTAAACTTGGGCAAACTCTGGGAGATGGTGAGGTTCAGGGAGGCCTGGGGTGCTGCAGTCCATGGGGTCACAAAGATCGGACACAAGTGGGTGACTGAACAACAGCAACAACAAATCCATGTCTGGGGCTTCCCTGGTGGCTCAGATGGTAAAGAATCTGCCTGCAGTGCAGGAGACTCAGGTTCACTCTCTGGATTGGGAAGATCCCCTGGAGAAGGGAATGGATACCCACTCCAGTATTCTTGCCTGGGAAATCCCACGGACAGAGGAGCCTGGGGACGACAGTCCATGAGATCACAAAGAGTTGGACAGAACTGAGTCCCTAAGCACACACACACACACACACACACACACGCACGCACACACGCACGCACGCACAAAAAGTGAGTGAAGCCGCTCAGTCGTGTCAGGCTCCTCTGTCCATGGGATTTTCCAGGCAAGAATACTGGAGTGGGTTGCCATTTCCTTCTCCAGGGGATCTTCCCGACCCAGAGATTGAACCTGGGTCTCCTGTGATGCAGGCAGATGCTTTACCCTCTAAGCCACCAGGGAAGTACACACGCACACACACGCACGATCCGTGTTTATTAGGTTCCTCCTAGTTAACTGGCTCTCTGCTCTGTGATGAGGACTGCAGAATCTATAACAAGATGATAGTAACACAATATCCCATGTGGAAGAGATATATGAACTATATGGTGGCATGGAACTTAGATGGCAGTGTAACCAAGCAGGACCTTCTGGGGCTTTCCAGGGGACAGGCTTTCCCCCACATCCTCTGTTTTAGCTCTTCTTTGAAGTAGCTAGATAATAGTACTTAATGTTCATTTCCTGCATTGTTTTGCAAGTGTAAAAACCCCTCCCCCTCCCACAAATGGAAGATGCAAACTACTTGGCAACTTGCAACACAGAGCCCCAGGCCTCCTGGAGCCTAAGGACTGATAAAGTTACCCCCTGTCACACCAGCCTGTGACCCCCTACTCTCTCATTTGGCTTTTTGAAGTGCTCTGCCATAATCCTTCCAGGACTTCAGGGCCCCTGAGGGCATGAGGCATCTTGTCTCCTTGCCCCACCTTGCAATAGACCTTTCTCAGCTCCAGACTGCACCTTTTCAGTCTGGTTGTCCTCACTGCATGCCGAGCACACAAACTTGCATTAAGATTTCAGGAGAAGGTGGTAATCTGAGTTCACTGACGAATGAGACAGCCTTGCAAAGAGATGTTTCCACAAATATATTTGATGTGCGTGTGCTGTTTTTAAGCAACTATTAATCATATATTAATACACATGTATATTTTGTGTTTTGAAGACAAAATTTATTATCAGAAATGCTTTTATTCAATAACAGGATTAGCTTCATAATCTAGGGAAACAGGTAACATAGGAACAGGTGTCAGAAATACTTATCCAAATTTTATCAGAGAAAATATGAACCACATACCACAATAGGAAATGCAGCAGTTAACATTTAACTTATTAAGAATAAGATTTGTTTCCAGTGTCTATAAATCTTTATCGAAATCCTAGTGAATTATCACTTTACATTTCTCACAGCTAAGAGCGAGCTTCCTATCCATAAATGTTCCTTTCCCTAAACTGATGAAACTCTGCCATCTCTATGCTCTTTCTTCCATAAGTTGTCTATCCAGGTATAAAGGAATTCTTTACAAATGAAAAATTCGGAGATTTTTCTTTCTTTTTTTCTCTTTTTTTTACAGAAATCAGACTCTGGCTATTTCATAAGCTGTGTTGGGAATTTCATTCCTTCACTCATTTATTCAGTCCACAAGTTTTTATTGAGCTCCTATCACGTGACAAACTACACTAGACTCAGAGGGTGGGATGCTTAAAAAATCTCACACAGTTCCTTCTTCCACTGAGTTTGTCCTATAATGAGAGAGACGGAAATCAAACAAGGAATCATAGAATGAGAATTAAAAATAAGTATGACAATGTTCATAGGAGAATATAATAGAGAAATAATCATGGAAGGAGTGCCTGAGAAAATATGACTAAAGTGAGGCTGAAGGATGGAATAAAATTTAATTTGGGGAACTTCCCTGCAGATCTGTTGGTTGAGACTTCGAGCTTCCACTGCAGGGGTCTCAGATTCGATCCCTGGTCAGGAATCAAGGATCCTACAAACCTCTTCTTGCGACCAAAGCAAATAAACAAACAAACAAACAAAAAATAAAATAAAATAAAAGCGTTAATTAAAGGTAATAGGGGGAAGGAAGTTTGGTTGGGAAGAGCTTTTGGAAATGCCCACAGAAGTGTTGGAGCCTGGTTTGCTGGAGAAATTCAAAGAATTCCTTAAAAGCAGGCATCATTTCTTATTTTTGAAATCCCAGCAGTTAGGCACATAATCACACTCAAAGTCTGTTTGTTGAGTGAACGTCTTAACTTAGTAGACAGTGCCAAGGTAACTCTCTTTCCTCTGACACAGATATCAATCCACTGCCCCAATCCGAACTGCAGCCTTCACAGCCTTTCCTGTAAGCTAATTGAGAAAAATGCCAGACTCCCCTTAAAGAAGATTCATTACTGAATTCATCCTAAACGTTCTTCCTTCAGGCATTCATCTACTTATTCACCAAATTATATTGAACCCTTGGCTCTACTAGCCACCGCAGAGGACTCAAAAATGATGAAAATGTAGCATCAGATTCAAAAACTTTTAGTGTTGAGGATGTTATCATGTGCACTGATATTCACAACTTAAGGCAGAAGGAAAAAAAAACAGAGCTGCACGGTAGAGATAAAATGAAGTTTAAGAGTGAAGGGGAGTAAGAGAACCTTTTAAGCTGAGGTATTTGGGGAAGAAAACGGTAGTAAAATTATGCCTTGAATGAAGGATGTTGAAGAATTTTGACAAGTCAATATGGAGAGGGGGAAGGAAAAGTCATTCCAGGTTTTAGAGTAAAATGCAAACCAAGATAAAGAAAAAGGGCAAAGTATGTGCAAGAGGAAACAACCCAAGAAATCTAGTTTTTGTTTTTAACGTAATTCTGCACAACACTAGTCACAGGGCAAGATGAGTCATGTCAAAAGTCAAACTGGAAAATTGAAGCTCTGGAGTAGCCAGGTTAATTGTACCAGGTGCATCCATTTTTATGTGCTAATTCTTGACATTAAACCTTGATTGAGGGCTTCCCTGATGGTCCAGTGGTTAAGGATCTGCCTGCAAATACAGGGGACATAAGTTCAATTCTTGGTCCAGGAAGACTCCACAATCCAAGGAGCAACTAAGCCCACGCACCATACTCCTGAGCCCACCATCTAGAGTCCATGCTCTGCAACAAGAGAAGCTAAGCTACTGCTACCACAAAGAGAACCCCACACACCGCAATGAAGAGTCACCCCTGCTCGCTGCAACTAAAGAAAGCCAGTGCACATCAATGAAGACCCAGTGCAGCCAAAAATAGATAAATAGATAATTTTTTAAAATTAGGCAGAAGATCTGAATATACATTTTTTTAAAAAAGAAAACATTAATATAAATGTAAGTGTGTAAGCATATTTGTGTAGGCCAAGAACAGGAGAAATGAAAAAATTATCTGTGTAATTCAGAAAAAAATCCTTCCTAGAAAGTAAAAGAGGACAGCTGGGTCTGCCGATCTTTAATCTACATGTTTTATGTTTATTATAATTTATCCAACTCAACCGTATAAACCTCATACAAACATATAAAGCAAACTAGAAAGCTGAAAAAAAGAAAGGCAGGTTAAATAAGTTTAGTGCATAGGTAAGATTAGGTATACTGAGGCTACAAAACAAAAAATGATGTACTGAATTGCATTTACCCAAACTGTACTCTTGCCTGGAAAATCCCATGAGTGGAGGAGCCTGGTAGGTTGCAGTCCATGGTGTCACGAAGAGTCAGACACGACTGAGCGACTTCCTTTTCACTTTTCCCTTTCATGTATTGGAGAAGGCAATGGCAACCCACTCCAGTACTCTTGCCTGGAAAATCCCATGAGTGGAGGAGCCTGGTAGGCTGCAGTCCATGGGGTCATGGAGAGTCAAACACAACTGAGCAACTTCACTTTCACTTTTCACTTTCCTGCATTGGAGAAGGAAATGCCAACCCACTCCAGTGTTCTTGCCTGGAGAATCCCAGGCATGGGGGAGCCTGGTAGGGTGCTGTCTCTGGGGTCGCACAGAGTCTGACATGACTGAAGAAACTTAGCAGCAGCAGCAGGTTAACAACGTTGTGTCAGTTTCTGGTGTACAGCAAAATGGTTGTTATACACATGTCTGTATCTGTTCTTTTTCAAATTCTTTTCCCATTGAGGTTTTCACAGAACATTGAATAGCATTCCCTGTTGGTTATCTGTTTTAAACACAGAGCATGTATTTGTTGAAAGAACTTTTCCTTGCATTTCCAAAATCCTTTTCTTCCATGATAACCCACATAAAGCGTGGCTAGAGAGGTACATAAAGCAAAACACTGTTTGGTGGATGTACTGTAGGCCAAAGTGCATACACAAAAATTCTTCTCATTTTTATAAAAATAACAGCTTAAACCTGAGCTGCTTCTTATTGATGAGGTAAAAAATTTGGTCGAATCAAAACAAAACCAAACAATTTTTCAAAATTTATTTGTAAATGGGGTTTACAATGTTGCATTAGTCTCTGCTGTACAACATGAGTCAGCCATAAATATATTAATACATATATCCCCTCCCTCTTGAGACTTCCACCACAACCCCCTATTGTACCCCTTTAGGTCATTATATTTTTGAGATTAGTTGTTTGTCAGTTGCTTCATTTGCTATTATTTTCTCCCATTCAGAAGGCTGTCTTTTCACCTTGCTTATATTTTCCTTTGTTGTGCAGAAGCTTTTAATTTTAATTAGATCCCATTTGTTTATTTTTGCTTTTATTTCCAGAATTCTGGGAGGTGGATCATACAGGATCCTGCTGTGATTTATGTCTGAGAGTGTTTTGCCTATGTTCTCCTCTAGGAGTTTTATAGTTTCTGATCTTACATTTAGATCTTTAATCCATTTTGAGTTTATTTTTGTGTGCGGTGTAAGAAAGTGATCTAGTTTCATTCTTTTACAAGTGGTTGACCAGTTTTCCCAGCACCACTTGTTAAAGAGATTGTCTTTACTCCATTGTATATTCTTGCCTCCTTTGTCAAAGATAAGGTGTCCATATGTGTGTGGATTTATCTCTGGGCTTTCTATTTTGTTCCATTGATCTATATGTCTGTCTTTGTGCCAGTACCATACTGTCTTGATGACTGTGGCTTTGTAGTAGAGCCTGAAGTCAGGCAAGTTGATTCCTCCAGTTCCATTCTTCTTTCTCAAGATTGCTTTGGCTATTCGAGGTTTTTGTATTTCCATACAAATCTTGAAATTATTTGTTCTAGTTCTGTGAAAATGTGGCTGGTAGCTTGATAGGGATTGCGTTGAATTTGTAAATTGCTTTGGGTAGTATACTCATGTTCACTATATTGATTCTTCCGATCCATGAACATGGTATATTTCTCCATCTATTAGTGTCCTCTTTGATTTCTTTCATCAGTGTTTTATAGTTTTCTATATAAAGGTCTTTAGTTTCTTTAGGTAGATATATTCCTAAGTATTTTATTCTTTTCGTTGCAATGGTGAATGGAATTGTTTCCTTAATTTCTTTTTCTACTTTCTCATTATTTGTGTATAGGAATGCAAGGGATTTCTGTGTGTTGATTTTATATCCTGCAACTTTACTATATTCATTGATGAGCTCTAGTAATTTTCTGGTGGAGTCTTTAGGGTTTTCCAAGTAGAGGATCATGTCATCTGCAAACAGTGAGAGTTTTACTTCTTCTTTTCCAATTTGGATTCCTTTTATTTCTTTTTCTGCTCTGATTGCTGTGGCCAAAACTAATCTCAAAAATATACAAGCAACTTCTGCAGCTCAATTCCAGAAAAATAAACGACCCAATCAAAAAATGGGCCAAAGAACTAAATAGACATTTCTCCAAAGAAGACATAAGGATGGCTAACAAACACATGAAAAGATGCTCAACATCACTCATTATTAGAGAAATGCAAATCAAAACCACAATGAGGTACCACTTCACACCAGTCAGAATGGCTGCGATCCAAAAATCTGCAAGCAATAAATGCTGGAGAGGGTGTGGAGAAAAGGGAACCCTCCTACACTGTTGGTGGGAATGCAAACTAGTACAGCCACTATGGAGAACAGTGTGGAGATTCCTTAAAAAATTGCAAATAGAACTACCTTATGACCCAGCAATCCCACTGCTGGGCATACACACCGAGGAAACCAGAATTGAAAGAGACACATGTACCCCAATGTTCATCGCAGCACTGTTTATAATAGCCAGGACATGGAAACAACCTAGATGTCCACCAGCAGATGAATGGATAAGAAAGCTGTGGTACATATACACAATGGAGTATTACTCAGCCATTAAAAAGAATTCATTTGAATCAGTTCTGATGAGATGGATGAAACTGGAGCCGAATATACAGAGTGAAGTAAGCCAGAAAGAAAAACACCAATACAGTATACTAACACATATATATGGAATTTAGGAAGATGGCAATGACGACCCTGTATGCAAGACAGGGAAAGAGACACAGATGTGTACAACGGACTTTTGGACTCAGAGGGAGAGGGAGAGGGTGGGATGATTTGGGAGAATGACATTCTAACATGTATACTATCATGTAAGAATTGAATCGCCAGTCTATGTCTGACGCAGGATGCAGCATGCTTGGGGCTGGTGCATGGGGATGACCCAGAAAGATGTTATGGGGAGGGAGGTGGGAGGGGGGTTCATGTTTGGGAATGCATGTAAGAATTAAAGATTTTAAAATTTAAAAAATAAAAAACTAAAAAAAAAAAAAAAAAGAAGGGAAAAAAAAAAAAAGGTCATTATAGAGCACCAAACAGAGCTCCCTATGTTAAACAGCAGCTTCCCACTAGCTATCTTTTTTACACATGGCTGTGTACATATGTCAATGCTACTTCTCAGTTGTCCCAGAAGCAGTGATATATTTCCTTTGTTGCCATCATCTGATTCCACAATTCTGTACAATCAGTACAGTTCCTAGAGGAAGAAGGTTTTTGGAATGTCTGCAAACTTCAGTGTAAGATTAGACATCAAGCATCATGTCGTACTGCTGTTTCTTCTTCCACCTGCAGCATCTCTTAACAAAAACCACATAGAGCATCAGAAACACAACCCAATAGCATGCATAGATGGACAAAGCAATAACTAGAACTTTCACTTTGAATTCTGAGAATGGCTTTCTAACTTCCTTATAAATGGTGAAAATCAAACCACCCAGGAGAATTATAGACCAGACCGATACTGGAATGAGTCCCACAAAATTAGCAACAATTTTTTTCCTTCCAGATGTGCTCCACCCAGCTTTGTTTATTGTCAGAATTGCAAATATCTTAGCAGGAAGTAAACTTGACATGTATAACACTGAGTAGAAGGACATGAAGACCATGACAATGTTTCCTCTAAGGCAGACAGCAAAGGATGACTTTATGAGAGCCACTAACTTGATGGTTAACAATAAGAGGAGGATGTTCCAAACATTACCCCTGTAGAAGAACCGGATCACTGTGGCAATGAGAAAGAAAGGGAAGAACCCAGTGATAACGGCTTCATAGGTCATCCACAAGTGATGTTTATGAAACCACATCGCGTTGTACAGCCACTCTCGGAAGTAGGACTTGCTCCAGCGGGTCTGCTGGTTTAACCATCTGAGATATTCCTTAGGTGTTTCAGTAAGGCACTTGGATCGAGCTGTGTATTTCGTTGCATAGCCCAGACTCAGCACTCGGTTCATTAGATGCCTGTCATCTCCAAAACTACATTGGCTGCCCATAAATTTTTGATTATACCAGTCTTCCACAAATTCATGCAGTAAGGAGTTTCTGTACATTCCCAGAGGTCCACTAATGCACTGGACACACCCGAAATAAGACTGACAGGCCCTTTCTATGTTAAAAGCCATCCAGTATCTCACACTGCTGAGGAAGGAGATCCAGGAATCATACTTGTTTAAAATCTGCAAGAAAAATAAAAGTAAGTAAAAATAATTACATAAAGGTGAATCTGCTGAAAATTCCAGTAAAATCTGGACCATCCTGAGGTTACTACCTAGAGTGTTTTGTTATTTTGTTTGCCTATTTTGGCTTTCTCCCTATTTTTGACACAGTTATATTTTATTGTCTTTGATTCTCTATTACTGGATTAATTTTATACGTGGATTGCATGTATTGGGACTAGATAATAATTTTTTTTCCTATTTTATCTCTCTCTGTACTCTTTTTGCTATGATTTTTGTTCCTGTTCTTGTTATAATATTGATGGGTTTCTTTAGCCTTAATTCTCAGTTTCTAAATTCTCTCCCACTCTTCCATACCATTCAATATTTGAAAATTGTTAAGTCCTATTTTCTTCTACTCTGGATAATTTCCAATCATGCAAGTCTGCTATTTTTCCTTCCCTTTCCTCCCTACTTTTTTTTCAATGCCAATGATAACACGGTTTCCTGTGTTCTCTACCCAAAACTTGAATCCTGTAATAAGGCTCTGTATACAGTTTATTGACCATTGTTTTTCTGGCAATATTTCATAATTATCTCCTCTATCTCAACTTTGTTCAGTTTTCAGTGGAATTTTGCATGCTTCTTTTTTATCATCAAGCTATTTCTTAGTCCATCTAGTGCATCTTCTTTGCCTTCACTATCACCATGCATATAAATATGGGTTATACAGTAATGTGATACCTAAATTTAAATCACATTTCCATATGCTTCTTATCTTTTGCTAAAAACTAATTGCACTTCCACAAAGAACTCATTTAAACCTCACGAACTTTCACATATATATTTTACTGTCTCACACATTTCAAATCACCTTCATTAATATTGGTTTCATTAATTGCTTCCCCATTGATAGCAAATAATGTGAAATAAAAAATTGGAAAACCACAAGTTTTAAAGACATAGGTATACAATATAAAATCCATTCCTGCCATACTTCCATTTTGTTTAATCCTTGTATTAAGTGAGTTCCAATATCATCTTATCAGAACATTAAGTTATGGCTTAAGAAGATATGGTGGAAATAGTACACACACATTATATTTTTGGGCTTCCCTGGTGGCTCAGACAGTAAAGAGACTGCCTGCAATGCAGGAGACCCAGGTTCAGTCCCTGGGTCAGGAAGATCCCCTGGAGAAGGAAACGGCAACCAACCCAGGCTACTCCAGTACTCTTGCCTGGAAAATCCCATGGATGGAGGACCCTGGTAGGCTACAGTCCATGGGGTCACAAAGAGTTGGACATGACTGGGTGACTAACACACACATTATATTTTATATTACTTACCAGCCACTACATACATGGGTTATAACCCAGGATTAAGCAAAGAAATCATAAATTATTTCAATTTAGACAAAAGAAGACACAGCAAAGTATGTCCAAAGCACATTCTAATGTGTCTCCAGCTCCAGAACCAATACCTGGCACAGAGTTTGGTGTGGAGTAAATGTATGTTCAAGAGGTCATTTTTGCTTCTAAAAGTGACCCATGCAAAAAGTGAAGCCATACGCACCTTGACATCTCCCCCAACACCTCCAACCTTGTGGTCTACTTCTAAAACTTTTATCATCTCCGCAGTTGAGGCAGGGTCAAGCATGGTGTCTGAATCACAGACCTGCATAGAAAAATTAAAAAGTGAATGAAACATTAAAGACAATTGAGTACACTCCATATAGTCTAAATTCAGTCCAGTTCAGTTCAGTGCCTCATTCGTGTCTGACTCTTTGAGACTCCATGGGCTGCAGCACGATAGGCTTCCCTGTCCATCACCAACTTCCAGAGCTTACTCAAACTCATGTCCATTAAGTCAATGATGCCATCCAACCATCTCATCCTCTGTCGTCCCCTTCTCCTCCCACCTCCAATCTTTCCTAGCATTAGAGTTCTAAATTGGGCATATATTTTATATTTTCAGCATTACTGTCACTAAGTCTTAATAAGTAAGTATCAGGGGGTGACAATTTGTTATATCATGACCCCAATACGAAAAAAAAAAAAGCTTGCTTTTCAGCAAGCTCAGTATTTAAGTTAATGACATCATTGGCTAGAACAGCTGAAATGATGGGCCAGGAATATCTTGCGAATATCTTTCCCTGGTTTGCTATGGTTGCTCCCAATTTTGGCAATGAAAGTCTCATGTCTTAGGCAACATCCTAGGTTTCCAGGACTTGGAAAATATCATGAGTTGTCATTCGAGATGTCTTTTTTTTTTTTTTTAATTGCTTTAACTAAGGCTTTTAGAGCTTCCCTGGTGGCTCAGACGGTAAGGAATCCACTCCCAGTGTGGGAGGCCTGGGTTCAATCCCTGGGTTGGCAAGATCCTCTGGAGAAGGGAATGGCTACCCACTCCAGTATTCTTGCCTGGAAAATTCCATGGACAGAGGAGCCTGGCAGGCTACAGTCCATGAGGCCACAGAGAGTTGGACACAATGAAGAAACTTTTACTTTTAGACAACTTGTCCCACAATCTGAAAGATATCAAAATTTTCTAAGATAGTATTGAAAGGGAGGCATGTTTAACAGTGATTTCCCCTCCATTTTAATATGGTGAATAAAATATAGGAAAGCAATTCTCTTAAAATTAGTTGTATAATTCTGAAGCAAGATGTCCATATGATCTTAACTTGGCAAATGGCACTCGGTCAGAAAGGGAACTTGCATGGCCTTCATTCTTTATTCTAGAGTCCTAAGTATTCTTCTAGGCCTTTGTACATAAAAGCAGATGTAAATTAACTGAAGCAGTTGTAGTAATTCTAATTGTTCTTAAAAATCTTTATATGAGTCAAAAACTGCAATTTTGAAACCAAGAAAATTGGGATTTTTCTATATCATGAACCCCTAACAGACATATCTCTTTGTACCTTTGTAGACCCATGGACTATACAGTCTATTGAATTCTCCAGGCCAGAATACTGGAGTGGGTAGCCTTTCCCTTCTCCAGCAGATCTTCCCAACCCAGGGATTGAACCCAGGTCTCCTGCATTGCAGGCAGATTCTTTACCAACTGAGCTATCAGGAAAACCCAGACTTTAGATTCTAGTCCTGTTAATTGCATCAGAGGCTTTGTTACAGACCTATTAACTGGATTAAATCCAGAATTGTTCTAGTTTCCTCAAATATATAGCTAAGACTCTCCAAATGAACATTGCCAATTTTCTCCCACTCATTTCCCTTGCAGTCACTAAGAACAAAGACTGCCCTTAAATCTCCCAGAAGGGACTATACCAGGTTTTCCCCCACTATACAGATGGCAGCCAAACTTCAAGAACTAGAACCTTAGGTCCACATCTCTCCATTAAGAAGGGCTCCTTCAGACTCTAGAAACTTCACACTAGCTGCTGCTGCTGCTGCTAAGTCACTTCAGTCATGTCAGACTCTGTGCGACCCCATAGACGGCAGCCCACCAGGCTCTGCAGTCCTTGGGATTCTCCAGGCAAGAGCACTGGAGTGGGTTGCCATTGCCTTCTCCATCACCTTAGCTAGAAATCTCAAAATCAAGTTGATGAGAAAGAGAAGTAGCTGACATCAACATAATTTTCTTCCACCCAAGATACCAGATCAAAACCTTATAGCTTAACTAAAAGTGAAACACTGTCTTTTTCTCTTTCTTCCCTTTCAGTACTCTGGCATTGGCTTGGATCTGTTCTTCATGCTGAAATTCATTAACAGTGCCAACTTAGTGGAAGTGATTTGTGACCAGATAGTATTTACCTTAATTGCGGTTATCATTTTCCTTGGGTTTATGATTGCCTACACGGAAGGTGCATGGCACTGTTGTGGTCAAAACTACCTGCATTAACACTTCTGAGGAAATGGAAACTCAGTTACATAAGATCTCTGAGCAAAACACTTGGCTTAAAAAGATTCTTTCAATGGGGTCTTTACATGGACTTACTTGATTTTAAAATTCGTTCTCTTTTTTTCACTTCTTTTTTTTAAATGCATATAGTTGCTATAGAATGTTGTGTATGTTTCTGCTGTACAATGAAGTGAATCAGCTCTATGGATACATATATCCCTCCCTGGACCTCTCTCCCACCCCATTCCCCCATTGCACCCCTCTAGGTCATCATAGAATACCAATCTGAGCTCTGTATGCTATACTGCAGGTTCCCACTAGCTATTTATTTTATACATGCAGTGTATTGATGTCAAACCTCAGCTCCCAATTCATCCTACCCTCTCCTTACTCCTGTGTCCGCACACCCATCCTCTATGTCTGTGTCTCTATTCCTGCCCTGGAACTAGGTTCATTTGTACTAATTTTCTAGATTCCATATACATCCTTTAATATATGCTATTAGCTTTTCTCTTTCTGACTTCACTCTGTAAGACACAGCCACTATGGAGAACAGTATAGAGGTTCTTGAAAAAATTAAAAATAGAACTACCATGTGACCCAGAAATTCCCCTCTTGGGCATATACCCTGAGAAAATCACAATTCAAAAAACACATGTACCCTAAAGTTCACTGCAGCACTATTTAAAAAGAACTTATTTGATTTTGATTGGCTTGGGTCTTGGGGATCCTGGTCCTAAAATCCACTTCAGACATTGGGAATTATCCTGTTTATAATAGTCATCATACTCTCCCTGGTACGTTGTATTCTTTCAAAACTTTAAATGCCATGTTCACAGTCCCTGATTGCCAAGCAAATATTCCTAAAGAACATTTCCTAAGTTTTTTTAAAGAACAATTCCTTACAATTTGATCATGTCTCTGTTAAACTGAGTGCTGCTGTACTGTGCTCAGACACGCAGTCATGTTCCACTCTTTGTGACCTCATGGACTGTAGCCCATCAAGCTCCTCTGTCCATGGGATTCTCCAGGTAGGAATACTGGAATGGGTTGTCATTTCTTCCTCCAGGGGAGCCTCCTGATCCAGAGTTGAACCCACACCTGTTATATCTCTTGCACTGGGAAGCAGATTCTCCTGCATTGGAAAGCCCTGTTAAGCTGAGCTGCTGCTGCTGCTAAGGCGCTTCAGTTGTGTCCGACTCTGTGTGACCCCGGAGACGGTAGCCCACTAGGCTCCCCCATCCCTGGGATTCTCCAGGCAAGAACACTGGAGTGGGTTGCCATTTCCTTCTCCAATGCAGGAAAGTGAAAAGTGAAAGTGAAGTCTCTCAGTCATGTCCGACTCTTCGCGACCCCATGGACTGCAGCCTACCAGGCTCCTCCATCCATGGGATTTTCCAGGTAAAAGTACTGGAGTGGGTTGCCACTGCCTTCTCTGGTTAAGCTGAGAGTCTGATCTAAATATGAGAATTGTTAAAAAGAAGCAATAGGCCCAAAATTGAGTCAGTTGTGCTTAACCCATGTCAATATATCAAAACTTAATATTGAACCTAATTGTAATTTAAGCCTTTCCAAAGAATGTGATGTTTAAGCCATCAAACTGGAATTTTACCTGGTCAGCACCAGTGAAGAAATCTGCCTGAGTGACCCCCTAGGTTCTCCCAAAAGAAGATGACTTTGCCTGAAGCAATCTACTTTTTGGTAGAAACTTCCCCATCCAAACAATAAATATCATGGTTGGCAGATGGAGGTGTTATCTGTAATTCCCAAGTCTGGCAGTCCTGGATGGAATTTAATCAAGATTTAGACTAATTATTTATATCAAATATAAGTATTTTTGTAGTTCTCTCACTACTTTATAAAAATAGTAGGGATTTGGTATGCCAGTTTTGAAAAAAAAAAAAAAAACTAAGAAAACAATTTGTAGAAGCATAAAGGCTCACATTTGAAGCGGAGTTTACACATATTTGGCATGACACCCTCACATAATTAGCTAAGGATTCCCAACATTTTTAAAATGTATGTGTTTCAATTTTACTAATTATAATTTTTCCTGAGATTATTTACTAATAAAAAAATACTTGGTGAAAACAGCAAACCAAATGCATTATTGGAACAACTTAAATGCATTATATGACTTAAGGCAGGGGTCTCCAAACTCCAGGATCTAATGCCTGATGATCTGAGGTAGAACTGATGTAATAATAACAGGAATAAAGTGCACAATAAATGTTGTATGCTTGAATCATCCCCAAACCATCCCCACTTTCCAGTCTGTGGAAAAATTTTCTTCAGCAAATCTGGTCCCTGATGCCAAAAAGGTTGAGGACCACTGACTTAAGGAGTAGATAGGGTATCCAGTCATAAAAAGTAAACATCACCTCTCTAGATTTAGCTAAATTATATCAATTTCAGGGTTAACTTCTAATTTTTACTTTTATATTGCTTATTTAGAAGCATGATAGATATATTTTCTAAATAAAACCCAGTTTTTATTTTCTTGCCTTTCTATATCAGTCCAGTATGGTCTCACTTTTCTAGGGGAAAAACAATAGACAAAACCTAGGCATAAGTTTGCCTTGGAACCAAACAGAGATCATTCTGTCATTTTTGAGATTGCATCCAAGTACTGCATTTCAGACTCTTCTATTGACTATGATGGCTACTCCATTTCTTCTAAGGGATTCCTGCCCACAGTAGTAGATATAATGGTCATATGAGTTAAATTCACCCATTCCAGTCCATTTTAGTTTGCTGATTCCTAGAATGTCAATGTTCACTCTTGCCATCTCCTGTTTGACCACTTCCAATTTGCCTTGATTCATGGACTAACATTCCAGATTCCTTTGCAATATTGCCTTTATAGCATTGGACCTTGCTTCTATCACCAGTCACATACACAACTGGGTGTTGTTTTTGCTTTGGCTCCATCCCTTCATTCTTTCTGGAGTTATATATCTCCACTGATCTCCAGGAGCATATTAGGCACCTACCCACTTGGGGAGTTCATCTTTCAGTGTCCTATCTTTTTGCCTTTTCATACTGTTCATGGGATTCTCAAGGCAAGAATACTGAAGTGTTTTGCCATTCCCTTCTCCAGTGGCCCACATTTTGATAGTAAAGTAATGCACAAAATTCTCTGAGCAAGGCTTCAGTAATACATGAACCGTGAACTTCCAGATGTTCAAGCTGGTTTTAGAAAAGGCAGAGGAACCAGAGATCAAATTGCCAACGTCTCCTGGATCATTGAAAAAGCGAGAGAATTCCAGAAAAACATCTATGTCTCCTTTACTGACAATGCCAAAGCCTTTGACTGTGTGGATCACAATAAACTGGAAAATTCTGAAAGAGATGGGAAATCCAGGCCACCTGACCTGCCTCTTGAGAAATCTGTATGCAGGTCAGGAAGCAACAGTTAGAATTAGACATGGAACAATAGACTGGTTCCAAATAGGAAAAGGAATACGTCAAGGCTGTATATTGTCACCCTGCTTATTTAACTTGTATGCAGAGTACATCATGAGAAACGCTGGGCTGGATGAAGCACAAGCTGGAATCAAGTTTGCTGGGAGAAATATCAATAACCTCAGATATGCAGATGACACCACCCTTATGGCAGAAAGTGAAGAACTAAAAAGACTCTTGATAAAAGTGAAAGAGGAAAGTGAAAAAGTTCAGAAAACTAAGATCATGGCATCCAGTCCCATCACTTCATGGCAAATGATAGGGAAATAGTGGAAACAGTGGCTGACTTTGTTTTTTGGGGGACTCTAAAATCCCTGCAGATGGTGACTGCAGCCATGAAATTAAAAGATGCTTACTCCTTGGTAGGAAAGTTATGACCAACCTAGAAAGCATATTAAAAAACAGAGACATTACTTTGCCAACAAAGGTCCATCTAGTCAAGGCTCTGGTTTTTCCAGTAGTCATGTATGGATGTGAGAGTTGGGCTATAAAGAAAGCTGAATGCTGAAGAATTGATGCTTTTGAACTGTGGTGTTGCAGAAGACTCTTGAGAGTTCCTTAGACTGCAAGGAGATCCAACCAGTCCATCCTAAAGGAGATCAGTCCTAAGTATTCATTAGAAGGACTGATGTTAAAGCTGAAACTCCAATATTTTGGCCACCTGATGTGAAGAGCTGACTAATTTGAAAAGACCCTGATGCTGGGAAAGATTGAAGGCAGGAGGAGAAGGGGACAACAGAGGATGAAATGGTTGGACGGCATCACCGATTCAATGGAGATGAGTTCGGGTAAACTCTGGGAGTTTGTGATGGACAGGGAGGCCTGGCATGCTGTAGTCCATGGGGTCACAAAGAGTCACACATGACTGAGTGAATGAACTGAACTGAACTGAGGCATAAGTTTTCCACTGTAGAAAATATCAATAGTATTTCTCTAACACAAGTCTTGGAGGAAACCTAAACGGATTCCTCCAATAGCAAAGTTTTTCTGATCTTGCCTTATTTATCACTGTTTTGTAAATATACAGTCATAAGCCTGGAAGATCAGTCACTAAGGTAGTAAAAAGTGAAGGCAGAAGTTCAACCCACCTTTCAACCTTTCAGCATCCAGAGCTTATGGCCACACCCTCCCCTATTGACTCAAGCCAGGAAAGGTAAAACCAGAAAGCTAAAATATGATTAAAAACAACAGGAATGAAAAACAACAACAACAACAACAACAACAGGAATGGGAGCAATCTAGAACTAATGTTCAAGTAACTCCACCTGCTTGTGAGCAGAAGTAAGCCAAGGGAACTGTCTCTCTGAAAAGACTAAACTTAACCAAACTTTTGAGGTTCTGTTTATTTAAATTGGTCCCCCTTCCCAGTTTCCAACAGCAAAGTGCCAGAAGTTCTCTGAGAGAGATTGTTCACATGGTGAATTTAACTGTCAGAAGGGAAAGCTCTCAGAAATCCCTTGGGAGGGGTTTGTTATAGTGGGATTAAAGAGTTCTTTGTAGAAGTTCAGTTTCTGGATGTATTTGGTGATAGACTGCCAACTAGAAAACCATCATCTACCACAGTCTGTGAAAGGAAATATATTCATGGACGTATAGTATCTGTTTGTTTGTGTGTGAAGGGTACAACTCTAGCCCTTCTTAAAACCAGTCTAGTAGAAGCAGAATTTCTACCTGTCTCTTCACCAATTAATAAAAGTGTATAATTTCATGAAAGTTGGCCACTCAGCTCTGGGCTAGAAGCTGTGGGGGAAAATACACCAGTTCATGAAGAGCTTAACTTGACATTGCGGAAAACCACAAGACATGATCTGCATGCAGGAAACTGAGAACAAACCAAAAGCTCTTTCTGTCCATCTTATCATATAAAATGAAGACTACAAAGAAACATAGAAATTCTCAACAGCTGCCCTCAGAACATTTCAGTTACTTAGATTTCCTATATAAAACAAGAATCAACCGAATGTTATATGCAGTCAGTTCTCGTTATTCACAGTAAGTATGTTCCTACCAAGTTTCCATGAACAATGAATTAGCAGATGTCAAAAATTTCTTTCAGCTGAAATACAGGGTTTGACTCCTCCAAGCCTCTGATCACAACATCTTTGTCTAGTGATCAATGTCTAAATTTTTAAAATTTGTATTCTGTTTTAACACACACACAAAGATACACACACTTATGATTCATTAACAGTGAACTTACATCCAGTGTACTAGAATTCATGCCTGAACAAAGCTCATCTAACAGACCTATTTTCTCCACAAGGCATTTATAACTTTCTTGCATTATGAACACTAGATAGCACTTTGACATTATACTTGGGGACCATTTTAAACAAAAACATGATAATAGACTAAACAAGTTATTTGTTTACTGTGTAAAAGCTGAGACAAGAAGGCATGCATGATCTTGTTTGACTTCAGTAGAGAACATGAATATTGGCTGACAAATCTTTTGCCACTCCACTACTGCTGCTGCTAAGTCACTTCAGTCGTGTCTGACTCTGTGCGACCCCACAGACGGCAGCCCACCAGGCTCCCCTGTCCCTGGGATTCTCCAGGCAAGAACACTGGACTGGGTTGCCATTTTCTTCTCCAATACATGAAAGTGAAAAGTGGAAATGAAGTCGCTCAGTCGTGTCCGACCCTCAACGACAACATGGACTGCAGCCTTCCAGGCTCCTCCATCCATGGAATTTTCCAGGCAAGAGTTCTGGAGTGGGATGCCATTGCCTTCTCCGTGCCACTCCACATATGTCTGAAAATGATTACAAAAGCACTGCAACTATTGATTTTGGGGTAGTGTACAATTTAGATAGTAGGTTAATTTACAAAAATGAAATTCATGAATAATGTTGGTCAACTCTACTATTATGAATGATTCAGTCTTATTTTTCTGCTGCTCAATGAATCTTGGATAGCTAGAATGCTATCAGATTAAATTCATAATGAAGTTATTTCCTATATGAAAAGTGAAATGATGCTGTCAAAATGTTGCACTCAATATGTCAGCAAATTTTGAAAACTCAACAATGGCCACAGGACTGTAAAAGGTCAGTTTTCATTCCAACTCCAAAGGAGGGCAATGTCAAAGAAAGTTCAAACTATCATACATTTGCATTCATTTCACATGCTAACAAAGTGAAACTGAAAGTTGCTCAGTCGTGTCCCACTCTTTGCAACCCCATGGACTATACCGTCCATGGAATTTTCCAGGCCAGAATACTGGAGTGGGTAGCCTTTCCCTTCTCCAGGGGATCTTCCCAATATGCTATCAAGGTTATGCTCAAAACACTTCAAGCTAGGCTTCAGCAGTACATTAACTGAGAATTTCCATATAGATGTTCAAGCTGGATTTTAAAAAGACACAGGAATTAAAGATCAAATTGTCAACATCTGTTGGATCATAGAGAAAGCAAGGGAATTTCAGAAAGAAACATCTATTTTGCTTCATTGACTATGCTAAAACTTTTGACCTTGTGCATCACAATAAACTGGAAAATTCTGAAAGATATAGGAATACCAGACCATCTTACCTGTCTCCTAAAAAACCTGTATGCAGATCAAGAAGCAACAGTTAGAACCAGACACGGAACAATAGGCTGGTTCCAAATTAGGAAAGGAGCACATCAAGGTTGTATATTGTCTTCCTGCTTATTTAACTTCTCTGCAGAGTACATCATGGGAAATGCCACACTGGATGACTCACAAGCTGGAATCAAGATTACTGGGAGAAATATCAACAGCTTCAGATATGCAGATGATACCACTCTAATGGCAGAAAGTCAAGAGGAACTAAAGAGTCTCTTGAGGAGGGTGAAAGAGGAGAGTGAAAAAGCTCTTAAAACCAAACATTCAAAAAAATTAGATCATGGCATCAAGTCCCATCAATTCATACAAATAGATGGGGAAAAAGTGAAAACAGTGACAGATTTTATTTGCTTGGACTTCAAAATCACTGCGGACAGTAACCGCAGCCATGAAATTAAAAGATGCTTGCTCCTTGGAAGGAAAGCTAAGACAAACCTAGAGAGCATATTAAGAAGTAGAGACATCACTTGCTGACAATAGTCTGTATAATCAAATCTACTTTTTTAGAGTAGTCATGATTGGATATGAGAGTTGGACCATAAAGAAGGCTGAGCACCAAAGAATTGATGCTTTCAGTTTGTGGTGCTGGAGAAGACTCTTGAGAGTCCCTTGGACAGCAAGGAGATCAAACCAGTCAATCCTAAAGGAAATCAACTCTTAATATTCATTGGAAGGATTGATGCTGAAGCTCCAATACTTTGGCTACTTGATGTGAAGAGTGATTCATTGGAAAAGACCCTGATGCTGGGAAACACTGAGGGCAAGAGGAGAAGGAGGCAACAGAGGATGAGATGATTGGATGGTATCATCAACACAATGGACATGAGTTTGAGCAAACTCCAGAGATAGTGAAGGACAGGAAAGCTTGTCGTTCTGTAGTCCATGGGGTTGCAAGAGTTGGACATGACTTAGCAACTGAACAATGAACAATGTCTCCTATATACTTCCCTTTTAGAAAATGTTCATCAGTTCAATTCAGTTCACTCATTCATATCTGATTCTTTGCAACACTATGTACTGCAGCACACCAGGCCTCCCTGTCCATCCCCAACTCCCAGACCTTGCTCAAACTCATGTCCTTCCAGTCGGTGATGCCATCCAACCATCTCATCCTCTGTTATACCTTTCTCCTCCTGCCTTCAACCTTTTCCAGCATCAGGGTCTTTTCCAATGAGTCAGTCTTCACACCAGGGGGCCAAAGTATTGGAGCTTCAGCTTCAGCAGCAGTCCCTCCAATGAATGTTCAGGACTGATTTCCTCTAGGATTGACTGGTTGGCTCTCCTTAGAATCCAAGTTGACTCTCAAGAGTCTTCTCCAACACCACAGTTCGAAAGCATCAGTTTTTCAGTGCTCAGCTTTCTTTATAGTTCAACTCTCACATCCATACATGATCACTGGGAAAACCATAGCTTTGACTAGACAGACCAGACGTTGACTGGACTAGACATTACTCTGTGGGCAAAGTAATGTCTCTGCTTTTTAATATGCTGTCTAGGTTGGCCATAGCTTTTCTTCCAAGAAGCAAGCATCTTTGAATTTCATGGCTGCAGTCACCATCTGCAGTGATTTTGGAGCCCAAGAAAATAAGTCTCTCACTGTTTCCCTGTTCCCCAACCTATTTGCCCTGAAGTGATGGGCCTGGATGTCATGCCAGGATCTTAGTTTTTTGAATGTTGAGTTTTAAGCCAGGTTTTTCACTCTCCTCTTTCATCAAGAGGCTCTTCAGTTCCTCTTTGCTTTCGGCCATAAGAGTGGCCGAAAAAAATCTAAAAAAAAAAGTTCATATTTATTGTGTATTTTATACCTGGGAAATCCTTATTGTACACATCATAAGACAATTTTTCTCTTTCATCACACAGACTGGTGGCCACTTATAAAATTCATGTTCAGTGATAGGAGATATGTTAAAGCAATTAAATAATCTAGGTGTCACAAGATACTTAAAGTCTTCTGATATTATAGAATAAAATATGGTTCAAAATGACAAATATAACATAATTTCAAATTTAAAAAAGGATAGAAGACATATATACTGGAAAGAATTTATTTGAAAATCTATGTTTGGGTCAAGCATTTGTGGCAGATGATTTAAATTTTGCTTATTGTGGTTTTCTACATTTTTTAAAACATTGCCATAATCTTGAGCTATTTAGACAAGTGAAAAAACTAACATAAGTAATATTTTGAAAAGATAAGAAAGACTTTTGCCCTACCTTAAACTGTATCTAGGCAGATCAAAGAAAAGAAAAAGTTTCCTCATTATTCAAAATTAAGAAAATCTTCCTCATGCTCTTTATTTCTCATTCTGTATATCTTTGTTTTCTCATTTTGTTATTTTTCTTCTTCTGTTTTTATATCTTCTCTGTCTCTGTAAGGAGCCACTAGCATCACTTTTGAATTTGCTACTACGTTGGATTTATCCTAAACTAAATCTTCCTTCCATATTCCATGTCAATATTAATTATTTGAGGGACTATAAAACTGAGACAGTTATTAGTAGAGAAGACTAGAAATGATAGTGGAGAGAGCTAGACAAAGAGGTGATAATTAATAAAAATTGGTCTGGAATATACCAGAGGATGCCAACAGAGAGAGCCTCGGAGGTAGATGGAAGGTTGCCTTGAGATAAGAAATAAGGTCAGTACCTTTGGAACTGTAAGCAGGAGAGAGTAAAGAAGGCCTTGATAGCCTTCAGAGCAAGTACTTTTGCTGTTCTCTTTCATAGGAGGCAAGATCACAGGTAGTCAAACAGGCAGGAGTTTGGGTAAGGCCCTGGGAGAATGCCAAAACATGGAATAACAGACACGAGAGGAATAAACAGACATCTATTCAAGATCAAGTGAAAAGAGTGCTGATAAGTGCCAAGGATCCAGCTGCAATTGGAAGCAATCATTTTGGCCATCTCTCCAAACACTTAAGCAGTGTTCTTTAGCCAGGTTAGCAAGTATAAGCAGATGGTCAATTTCTTCCCCTAGTCTCCATTCTCTCTTGTGTATTAGGAAGAACGTTGCTTCCTTCTGCCCCTAATCAACTTGAACTCCACATCCAAGCACTTGCAATGATCAGGAGCTGATAACCTCGACCCCCTCCCTCCTTGCTCTTCCTGGGGCTTCTGCTCTACAACTCTTGGACCCTGGAACAGTGTTTTTGTTTTCTTTTCAATTTTGATTGAAGTATAGTTGGTTTACAATGTTGTATTCATTTCAGGTGTACAGCAAAGTGAATCAGTTATATTGATACATATGTTTGAATTTTGGGCTTCCCTGGTGGCTCAGCAGTAAAGAATCTGCCTGGCAATGCAGGAGATACAGGTTTAATCCCTGGGTCAGAAGATCCCCTGGAGGAGGAAATGGCAACCCTTCCAGTATTCTTGCTTGGGAAATCCCATGGACAGAGGAGCCTGGTGGGCTACTGTCCATGGAATTGCAAAGGATTCAGACACAACTTAATGACTGAAAAACAACAATATTTGGATTTTAGTAATTTCCACTCCTATAGGGCAGAATGGTTAACTATCTGGGGGGCTGATGAAGGATGAATGGAATTTACTGGTCACAGAATACCAAAAGATTTTTTTACCCTTGCTTGAATGGTTGGAATGGGCTGAAAGTCCAAAAAGGATTCAGGGCCCAGTTACCAGTTGCTGCTTAGGTCAATCGATCTGGAGGCTTCATCCTGAAGGAAGAGAAGTTCTCAAGCCTGATTACATCTGTAGCAGGAAGTCTATTCTAACATTTTATATTTTATTTTTTCTTGGACAGGTACAATGTCAAATTACAAGAATACAAACAAAATTCAAAACAAAAATGATGGGAGAAGGCAGTTTGGGCAGAGCAGGTTGAAAAACAAAAGGAACCCCACACAATGATTTCTTGATTAGAAAGGACAAATGTAACAATTGTTTTAACTAGAATTAAAGGTAAAGTATCAAAATAGGTGTTCTCTTCTTTTAGGCTTCATTCTTCAAATCCTCTGCAAGTTTCCAAGTTACTCTTTCCTTTAAATGTTTTATTCTGTCATCTGAGCCTGAAGTTGCACTAGGTAAATATGTGAAGATGTCCTGTGTTAATTAAAACTACTTAAATTGTGATAGCTCTAGAAATTAGAACTTGGGAATGAAATTCTATCAATTCCCTAGAAGAGAGATTAATATACAGATGGTATCAACTTAAGAAACCCCTCAGGACTTCCGGGGTGGTCCAGTGGTTGGCAGGAAGACTCCCAATGCAGAGGACATGGGTTCAATCCCCCGTCCGGTAAGATCCCATATGCCAGAACAACTAAGCCCATTTGCCACAGCTACTGAAATCTGCATGCCTTAAAGCTCGTGCTTTGCAACGAGAGAAGCCACTGCAATGAGAAATCCCTGCAACCACGACAAAGCATAGCAGCACCACCTCACTGCTCAGTGTGTGCCTCAGTAAGGACACAGTGCAGCCAAAACTTAATTAATTTTTAAAAAGAAATACTTCAAAACTCTTCAGAGATTAAACAAATTCACTCTGTGGTGGGAATTGACATGGACCATAATTTTCAAGTAAGTACTAGATGATCATATAAAAAACTAGTATTAATATTACCAGCAAGCTTTTTAATAAAGTTAATGATACCATCATTAGCAACTTTTGTAAAGCCCACTTGGATACGTGATTTGTAATAATGATCTCAAACCCCTTGTGAAATTAGTTTCTTGTATCCAGGTAACCAAGGTTTGGGAGGTGGTCTTCCTCAAGATCAGCAGCTATTACTAACTATGACTAGAACCTCAGTCAGTTGACACTGAAGCCCAAAGCCCATTCTTATCCCATTACACACAGAGAGACCCACTGGGCATCATAAAAGCCCCTAATGAACACAATGCATCCTCTGAAAACTAGAATTTTGCTTTCAAAAGAAGGGGGAAAGTGTCCATCAGATTTTGTAAGCCAGAAACATCTCTCCTTTCTTGATACAATTACGGCCAAAATCTACTAAAAGTATCTGTAAAAAATTATAGCTAGAAAACTCCCAGGAGCAAGAAAATCCCTACACCTATTTTTTTAGGAATGTATAGTTGATTTATAATGTTGTGATAACTTCTGTGCTAACCTATTCTTAAATGAGATTTGTTTATACATTTTTGTAATAAGACTCTATTGCTAACTATCTCAATAAAAGCAAGGGAAAAAAAGAAACACTTCCATAACCCACCCACCCACTCCCATTAAAAAAAAAAAAAAAAAAAACCTCACAGGAACCCTACTAAAATTCTAAAGAAGAAAGCCTCAATGACAACTAGGAGTGGAGAAACCCAAGAGTGTGCAGGCAGGGAATTAATGAGAGACACAGCCTAATTTTCATACAAGCAAACACCATCACAAATGTTTTCAAAGGTCAAGTTGCAGTGAATGAGGTAATGCTATTTGGGGAGTGAAATAAACATGACTTAGGTTTTGCTCTGAAAAGCTGTTTTTTCCTTCCCCCCTTCCCTTTTTCACTTTTCTGTTCCTTTTCTCTGTGTCTAAATTTTGAATTCCTTTTCCTTTTAAATCAAAATTGTGTTCTCCATTCTTTTTTTGCCTAGACTCTGTGAAAAACTTCCTAGGGCCTGTAGATTTTCTCAGGACCTTTCTGGCTGGAACAGACTCTTTTTTTACAAGGCTGATTTTAAGATTGTGGAAAATAATGTTGGATTTGACTTAGCAGGCCCAACGTGGCAGAAAAGGGAAGAGAGGGAAAGAGATGGATCTACTGATCAAAAGAATCTTGATTTCTAACCAATAACATTGCACAAGTGAAGTGTTTTCATTGTCTTAATAATTTTATATGATTTTTTTCTCTTTCTCTTTTGAAATGTGCTTTCAACAGTCATGGGGCTTCCCTAGTAGTTCAGCTGGTAAAGAGTCTGCCTACAATGCAGGAGACCCCGGTTCAATTCCTGGGTTGGAAAGATCCCCTGGAAAAGGGACAGGCTACCCACTCCAGAATTCTTGGGCTTCCCTGGTGGCTGTTTTCAGATGAACTGAAAGAAGTACTGTGTCCAGAAGGGACAAAGATGGGCTATAGCATATGACTGGAGAGATACAAAAGGTGCTTTATTTAAATGTATGTTTCTCCTGGCAGATGTGGAGACCTACCTGTACATAATCCACACTTCACCCCAGTGCTCTGAAGGCCGTGTACATGACTTCTCTTTTTCCACCCCATTTTTGCATGATGCAAATACTCTTGTTGGACAAGACCAACTGGGTGACATGCTGTGCGCTTTCTTTGTGTGACTCATCCGTCTCTCCAGGACCCTTCACGTGGTAGTTGTTCTTCCAGATATAAGTGGCTGACTGGTCCCTGCCCATGACTTCACTGAAGATGTCCATCATGTAAAGGTCATCTTCCGAGTTTCCATCTATGACCATGACAACTTTAATTCCGGGGTAGGTTAGCCTTTTCACAGATTGCAAACATTTCCGCAAATAGTCTGGATCTTCTTGATATGCAGCAATGCAAAGAGCAACAGTTCTGTCCAAGTTAATGGGGATACTTACATATTTTTTCATTTTCCGGTGCTCCAAAAAGGCAAACAGGTTTTGAATAAGAACATGTAAAGCTAAAAAGGCACCATATGGTCCAAAAGATAAATAGTAATCATTTGTGTGGATAAACTGGTAGCCAATAACATAAGAAAGGATCATTCCAGTGAGGAGAGAGACTCCAAAAAGTGTGGTTCCAAATATTCTCAGGATAGATAGAAACCTCTCACAATGCATCTGTGAAGCAATCACATGATACACTTGGTTAGCCACTCTTGTCCCACACTTGTTACATACAGGGTACCACAGGGAGCGCATTGGACTGGAAGCATTCCAGGTGTTCTAACCCTGAGTTTGTCACTTAACTAGCTCTGTTGACATTCTGCATCTCAGTTTGCCCATCTGCCAAAAAAGGATAAGAATGCCCTTTCGACATACCTGAGAGGACTCTTTTAAACATCAGATGAGATGACGGTGTGACATACCATTGAAAATCATAATTCATAAGCCAATATTACTAGATTATCTGTCTAAAAATGCACTTTATGTTCCGGGTCATAGCCAAGTGTATAATCTAAACTTCTTGGCAAGCAAAACACCTTTGTCCTGCTCCATGATGTTCTGTCTCCCCCAGTCCTGCCCAGTGAAAACTCCACAGGTTTTGCTGAATTTCCCATGTGTAATTCCATCTCATCTCTGATACAAATCCCTCAGCTCACTTTTTTCATGCAGCCAGCTGAGATCAAAGGCCAGCGTAACTAGATTCTAGGACTAGCTCTTCCATCAACTAGCTATAGGACTTCCCTGCTGGCTCAGCAGTCAAGAATCCACCTGCCAATGCAGAAAACTTGGGTTTGATCCCTGGGTCAGGAAGATCCAATGGAGAGGGAAGTGACAATCCTCTCCAGTATTCTTGTCTGGAGAATTCCATGGAAGAGGAGCCTGGTGGGCTACAGTCCATGGGGTAGCAAAGAGTCAGACACAACTAAAGGATTAACACTCTCACTTTCACACTTTCTTTCTATGGAGAACAGTATAGCGGTTTCTAAAAAAAAAAAAAAAAAAAAAAGCTAAAAATAGAGCTAAAATAGTTTAAAAAACAGAACTAAAAAACTAAAAATATTTTCTTAAAAAACTATCCATATGAACCAGCTATCCCACTACTGGAATATACCTTGAGACAACCATAATGCAAAAGGACAAAAGTACCTCAGTGTTCATTGTGGCACTATTGATGATAGCCAGAACATGGGAGCAACCTAGATGTCCACTGACAGATGACCAGGTAGAGAGGATATGCCACATATATACAATGGAATATTACCCAGCCATAAGAGAGGAATGACACTGGGTCATTTGTAGTGATGTGGATGGATGTAGAATCTGTTGTATAGGATGAAATAAGTCAGAAAGATAAAAACAAATATCATATATTAACACATATATATAGAATCTAGAAAAAAAAATGGTATAGATGAACCTATTTGCCGGGCAGGAATAGAGACAGAGACACAAAGAATGGACATGTAGGCACAGGGGTGGAAATGGAGGATGAGACAAATTGGGAGAGTAGGACACACACACATACACACACACACATATATATACACACACACACTACCATGTGTAAAATAGATAGCTAGTGGAAAGCTCCTGTGTAGCACAGGGAGCTCAGCTTGGTCTTGGTGATGACCTAGAGAGGTGGGATGGGGAAGGAGGGTGGGAAGAAGACCCTAGACGGAGAGGATATATGTACATATAGCTGACTCACTTTATTGTACAGCAGAAATGAATGCAAGATTGTAAAGCAATTATTCCCCAGTAATAACATTTTTTAAAAAACGAATCAACACCACCATAAATGGAGTCATCTGTGCTAAGCCCTCAGTCAGCAAACTGAGACTTAATAATTAAACTAAATGCAGTTTCATTCTCTCCCAGGAGTGTGACTGGTCACTCTGGAGTTACCTGGCCATCATTAATGACATAATTTGTGATAGATCCCCTCTTACCCCAAAGGAAGGTGATATTGCCTTAAACAACCAATTATTTGGTATAAACATTTTTCCCACCTCCTTCTGCTCATAAAAGTCTTTAATTTTGCATGACTCCTGGGATCTCTTTTTACTTGTTAGGTGGGATGCTGCCTAAATTAATGATTGAATACACTATTGTTGTGTGTGGGTGCACAGTTTTGTCAGATTCTTTGAAACCCCATGGACTGTAGCCCACCAAGCTCCTCTGTCCATTGAATTCTCCAGGCAAGAATACTGGAGTGGTTGTCATTTCATTCTCCAAATCCTGACTCAGGAATTGAACCTGAATCTCTTGTATCTCCTGGATTGGCAGGCAGATTCTTTCCCAGTGCACCACCTGAGAAGCCCCAGTTATTGAATAAAGCCAATTAAATCTTCAAATTTACTGGGGTTTTTTGTTTTGTTTTGTTTTTTTGTTTTTTAACATATTGCTCAGCTCCATCCAAGAGGCATCACTCACATTTTATTCCCTGTGGTCACTATAGTGGAGGAAAAAATTTCCCTTCTTCCTTTCTAGGTTCTTGGTTGGTTAAACCATTAAAATGACATAAGATAGATTAACAAGAGAAAAGCAAATTTAGTTATATACTTATGGGAGTTCTCAAAAGACATGAAGACTGAAAAGACAGACAGGTAACTGAGGCTTATGCAAGATCCTGAGCTAATGAAGAGCTAGGACACTGAGTCACAAATGGGAGGAAGACAATTTACAAGAAAGCATAGGAGGGACTTCCCTGATGGTCCAATGGTTGAAAGTCTGACTGCTAATGCAGGGGACATGAGTTCTGTCCAGGAAGATCTCACATGCCAAGGGGGCAACTAAGCCCATGTGTCACAACTACTGAGTCTGAGGGCTGCAACTAGTGAAACCTGCGTGCCTATAGCCCATGCTCTGCAACAAGAGGAGCAACCACAATAAGGCCACACACCGCAACTAAAGAGTAGCCCCTGCTCGCCACAACTAGAGAAAACCCACGAGCAGGAACAAAAACTGAGCACAGCCAAAAATAAATAAAGAGAAATTATTAAGAAGGCATAGGAGATGTTTGGATCTTAAGTCCTAGAAGAGATGGAATAGAAAATCTATATCACAAAAGTACAAAGAATATATCCAAGTTTTATCCAAGGAGTCTCAGGGTATATTTGTTTATTATCAGAAGTCTAGAGTAATTATTTTTGAAAATTTCCTTCTTTTCCTTAAGTTCAGAACATTGTACTTCCAGTGTCCTGATTTTTTTACATTTGCAAATCTCTGCAGGAAATAGGAAACAATCTGAGTGAACTTTCAAGTTGCTCTCAGAATTACACTTTTGTTTCTCGAAAGATTCAAGTTGCAAATATGTCCCTCTAAGCCCTATCTAAAGTTGGTAGAATTTTCTGAGTGGAGGTAAAGGGGGTTTATAATTCGGATCTGCTGCTGTCCAGGGAACTTGAATGATCCACAGTGGGATTCCAAGATACATCTGTAAAGGACATTGCACATGAAAGTCTAAAGCTAACAAAGCCTGTTTATAGAGAAATGGAAAGTAGGACGAGTTGTAAGGCGTAGCAGATTGAGCCATATCACCCATCTTGGGTGATTCTGATAAATTTACTTTCTGGATGTTTTGGGAGGGCTCTCTGAAAATCTTTTCAAGAAAGGGAAATCAAAACAAGCAGTTGGGTATTTCAGAGATTTTCTGGGGAGGTTGGAGAAGTTTGGGGATCTAAGGAAATTTGCCAAAGAACAGGACTGTATTTAAGTAAGAAGGTAGCCCAAAAGATCTTCCAGGGGGTCAAGGACAGGGAGTTGGAGAGAACGGGAATTTACATTAGAAGTGAACGTTAAGATTTATTCTTAGTATAATTCTTGTTTTTTAACTTGTTAAGGAGTCCCTAGCCCTTACACTCCTTGGCATCCAGTTTTCAACATGGTCTTTATGTAAGTACAAATAAAACAATTGTTTAGGCTGGGAGCTCTCTATTTTTTTTTTCTTTTAAATATAGTCAATTCAAAGGATTGAATTGATGAGTTGGATCTGCTAATCACAATAGCTACTCACGCCAATAAATCTTTTAGAGCCTTAACCATGGATGTAGTAGGTATCCCAAAGGAGAATGCATAAGATATAGCCCTCACAAGATCCCAAAAAGTGACTCCCAAAGTTACCAAAGACCTTCATTGTCATAAGGCAGTAGGAAGGATGTAGTGAAAAGGATCTCTTCCAGTTCTCATGAGAATGTAAGATACCTCCAGTCACAGATGTGCTAATCTGTCAAGCCAAGAAGGCACTGCTAGAATGGGCTTTTCTACCACTAACAAGACAGTGAAGGTTGACAGGACAAAGGCCACTTGTGGACTGGGACCCCTTATGAAAAATTCCCCTGAAAGCTGATATGATCAGACAAAGATGATGCTCCCTGTGAATTTATGACCCTGAACCCAGCCTACTCAACTAGCTACCAAAAGCACATCAGTATATGCACCTTCAGGCTTCAGAAGAAATATTCTCATTGAGAAAAAGAAATTCTCAGCATTTTCATTTCAACAAATACTGCATGCAGAGATCTAGAGACTGATGCAGTAAGAAGTCTTACCTTCTGCTGTCTCTTGTCAGAGATCCCACAATCTTGGCTGTAGCAGCCCCCGCAGCAATGGACAGGTCTAGCTATAAGGTAGTGGAACTTTTTTCTTCTTCTTTTATAGGTTCTTTGGCTCATTAAACAATTAAAATGATATAAGATAGATTAAAAGAATGAATTAATCACTTCTGTTTATGAGCCCCATAAAGATATGAAGACTCAAAGGGTATTGGAGGTTTATACAACATTCAGAGCTAAGGAAATGAAACAGGTAGGAGAAGAGGGAACAGAAAGGGAGGAGATGTTTTGAAAACAAAGGGTACCTGGTTAACACAGGTAAGTTTCTCATGTAGAAAAGTATTTCTTTTTTAAAAAAATTATTTTAATTGGTAGTCAATTACTTTACAATATTGTGGTTTTTGTCATACATTGATGTGAATCAGCCACAGGTGTACATGTGTCCCCCAGTCCAAACCTTCCACCCTCCCACCTCCCTCCCCATCCTTTCCCGCAGGGTTGTCCCAGTGCACCAGCTTTGAGTGCCCAGTTTCATGCATCAAACTTGGACTGGTGATCTATTTCACATATGGTAATATTCATGTTTCAATGCTATTCTCTCAAATCATCCCACCATTGCCTTCTCCCACAGAGTCCAAAAGTCTGTTCTTTATATCTGTGTCTTTTTGCTGTCTCACATACAGGGTCATCTTTGCCATCTTTCTAAATTCCATCTATGTCCATTAATATATTTTATTGGTATTTTTCTTTCTGACTTACTTCACTCTATATAATAGGCTCCAGTTTCATCCACCTCATTAGAACTGATTCAAATGCATTCTTTTTAATAGCTGAGTAATATTCCATCGCGTATATATACCGTAACTTTCTTATCCATTCATCTGCCAATGGACATCTAGGTTGCTTCCATGTCCTAGCTATTGTAAACAGTGCTGTGATGAACACTAGGTACACGTCTCTTTCACTTCTTGTTTCCTCAATGTGTATGCCCAGCAGCGGGATTGCTGGGTCATATGGCAGATCTATTTTCAGTTTTTTAAGGAATCTCCACACTGTTCTCCATAGTGGCTATACTAGTTTGCATTTCACCAACAGTGTAAGAGGATTCCCTTTTCTCTGCATCCTCTTCAGCCTTTAAGGTTTGTAGACTTTTTGATAGCGGCCATTCTGACTGGCAGAGATGGTACCTCATTGTGGTTTTGATTTGCATTTCTCTGATAATGAGTGATGTTGAGCATCTTTTCATGTGCTTGTTAGCCATCTGTATGTATTCTTTGGAGAAATGTCTGTTTAGTTCTTTGGCCCATTTTTTTATTGGGTTGTTTATTTTTCTGGAATTGAGCTGCATGAACTGTTTGTATATTTTTGAGATTAATTATTTGTCGATTGCTTCATTTCCTATTATTTTCTCCCACTCTGAAGGCCATCTTTTCACCTTGCTTATAGTTTCCTTCATTGTGAAAAAGTTTTAAAGTTGAGTTAGGTTCCATTTGTTTATTTTTGCTTTTATTTCCATTACTATGGGAGGTGGGTCATAGAGGATCTTGCTGTGATTTATGTCAGAGAGTGTTTTGCCTATGTTTTCCTCTAGGGGTTTTAGAGTTTCTGATCTTACATTTAGATCTTAATCCATTTTGAATTAATTTTTGTGTATGGTGTTAGAAAGTGTTCTAGTTTTATTCTTTTACGGGTGATTGACCAGTTTTCCCAGCACCACTTCTTAAAGAGATTGTCTTTTCTCCATTGTATATTCTTGCCTCTTTTGTCAAAGATAAGGTGTCCATAGGTGCATAGATTTATTTCTGGGCTTTCTAGTTTGATCCATTGATCTATATTTCTGTCTTTGTGCCAGTACCATACTGTCTTGATGACTGTAGCTTTGTAGTATAATCTGAAGTCAGGCAGGTTGATTCCTCGAGTTCCATTCTTCTTTTTCAAGATTGCTTTGGCTATTCTAGGTTTTTTGTGTTTCCATACAAATTGTAAAATTATTTTTTCTAGTTCTGTGAAAAATGCCATTGGTAGCTTGATAGGGATTGCATTAAATCTATAGATTGCTTCAGGTAGTATACTTATGTTCACTATATTGATTCTTCTGATTCATGAACATGGTGTATTTCTCCATCTATTTGTGTCATCTTTGATTTCTTTCACCATTGTTTTATAGTTTTCTATATATAGGTCTTTTGTTTCTATAGGTAGATTTATTCCTAAGTATTTTATTCTTTTCATTGCAATGGTGAATGGGATTGTTTCCTTAATTTCTTTCTGTTTTCTCATCATTAGTGTGTAGGAATGCAAGGGACTTCTGTGTGTTTATTTTATGTTCTTAAACTTTACTATATTCATTGATTAGCTCTAGTAATTTTCTGGTGGTATCTTTAGGGTTTTCTACGTAGAGGACCATGTCATCTGCAGTGAGAGTTTAACTTCTTTTCCAATCTGGATTCCTTTTATTTCTTTTTCTTCTCTAATTGCTGTGGTTAAAATTTCCAAAATTATGTTGAACAGTAGTGATGAGAATGGGCACCCTTGTCTTGTTCCTGACTTTAGGGGAAATGTTTTCAATTTTTTCCCATTGAGGATAATGTTTGCTGTGGGTTTATCATATATGCCTTTTATTATGTTGAGGTATATTCCTTCTATCCCTGCTTTCTGGAAAGTTTTTATCGTAAATGGGTGTTGAATTTTGTCAAAGGCTTTCTCTACATCTATTGAGATAATCATATGGCTTTTATCCTTCAATTTGTTAATGTGGTATATCACACTGATTAATTTGTGAATATTTAAGAATCCTTGAATCCCTGAGATAAAGCCCACTTGGTCATGATGTATGATCTTTTTAATATGTTGTTAGATTCTGTTTGCTAGGATTTTGTTGAGGATTTCTACATCTATGTTCATCAGTGATATTGGCCTGTAGTTTTCTTTTTTGTGGCATCTTTGTCTGGTTTTGGTACTAGGGTGATGGTGGCCTCATAGAATGAGTTTGGGAGTTTACCTTCCCCTGCAATTTTCTGGAAGAGTTTGAGCAGGATAGCCATTAGCTCTTCTCTAAATTCTTGGTAGAATCCACCTGTGAAGCCATCTGGTCCTGGGCTTTTGTTTGTTGGAAGATTTCTTATTACAGTTTCAATTTCCATGCTTGTGATGGGTCTGTTAAGATTTTCTATTTCTTCCTGGTTCAGTTTTGGAAGGTTACACTTTTCTAAGAATTCATCCATTTCTTCCAATTTGTCCATTTTACTATTTGCTGATAGCAGTCTCTTATGATCATTTGTATTTCTGTGCTGTCTGTTGTGATTAGAAAGGTATTTCTGATATTGAATTCCCAGGTGGTGTTAGTGGCAAAGAACCCACCAGTCAATGCAGGAGACATCAGTTCAGTTCAGTTCAGTCACTCAGTCATGTTCAACTCTTTGTAACCCCATGGGCTGTAGCACACCAGGCTTCCCTGTCTATCACCAACTCCTGGAGCTTACTTGAAATCATGTCCATTGAGTCGGTGATGCCATCCAACCGTCTCATCCCCTGTCGTTCCCTTCTCCTCCTGCCTTCAATATTTCCCAGCATCGGGAGACATAAGAGATGCATATTAAATCCCTGGGGCAGGAAGATCCCCTGGAGAAGGAAATGGCAACCCACTCCAGTATTCTTGCCTGGTAAATTCCACGGACAGAGGATCCTGGTGGGCTACAGTCCATAAGGTCACAGAGTCATACATGACTGAGCAACCAAGACTTCTCTGAAAATAGTTCCTTTCTTGGTGTAAGAGCCCTTTCCAGTGCAAGTTTAGGCAGTGTTGGGGGAATTAAAAAGCTTTTCCCATATGTGCTGTGTTTCAATTGCCTTTAGCTCAATATAATCCTTACGCCAAAGAGACATATTTGGGGATGGCAAATTCTACTCCTCTTTATCATATGTTGAGGTGATGCTGAGTAAACACCCACTACACTTTGAGGAATCTTAGCGTGACTGCTCACAAATTGTGTTTCCTCTCTTTCTGATCATAGGCAGCTTAATGTGTGAATGACCTTCCAACCTTATGCAAGTATGAGAAAAATCACTTCCAACAGGGACTTTTAAAAGGCAAAATGTAGGCCTCCCACAGTCCATCTTTTTCCTTCCACAGATGTGACGTACATATCCACAAATTTCTAGGGTATTTCAGAGTCCAAAGATACAGGGAGCCTGGTCCTTAAATTTCCACATTGAAGAGACCAGCCACTAATCAGGAATACTTACAGAACCCAGAAACCCATTTACTCACTCAGAGGTCCCCAAACTTTTTAGCACCAGGGACCAATTTTGTGAAAGACAATTTTTCCATGGACCAGGAGTGGGGGACAGGAATGTTTCAGGATGATTCAAGCACATTCTATTTATGGTGTACATTATTTCTAATGTAATGCCTTCAGTGATCTGACAAGATGTATCGATCCATGACCTGGAGGTTGGGGAACCCCTGCACTAGATTACTGGTTTATTATAAAAAGGATATAATTCAAGAATAGCAAGATGAAAGAGATGCATAGAGCAAGGAACAGGAAAAAGGCACAGAGCTTCTGGGTTCTCTGACTGTTCCCAAATCTCTACATATTCACCAACCCAGAAGGTCTCTGAACCTTTTGCTTTTGGGTTTTTATGGAGGTTTCATTATGATTGTTTACATCATTGACGATTGTTAAACCAACTCAGTCTCAAGCCCCTCTCTCCTACCAGAGGTCTAAGTGTGGGACAGGAAAGTAAAGTAAAAGTGTTAGTTGCTCAGTCATGTCCAACTCTGAGACCCCATGGACTGCAGCCTGTCAAGCTCCTATCTACGGAATTCTCCACGCAAGTATACTGAAATGGATTGCCATTTCCTTCTCCAGGGGACCTTCCTAAGCGAGGGTTAGAACCAGCATCTCCTGTGTCTTCTACATTGGAAGGCTGATTCTTTACCATCTGAGTCACCAGGAAACCCCAAATGTGGGATGGGAAGTTCTAACCATTTAACCACATGGTTTGCTCCACTGGCAACCAGCCCCATCATTAAGTATGCTTCATGGAATGGACATATGGACTCTAAGGAGAAGAGGAAGGAGGCACAAATTGGGATATTAGGAATGACTTATGTATATGTATATTTATATATATATACACTACCATCTGTAAAATAGATAGCTAGTGGGAAGCTGCTATAATATAGCACAGGAAGCTCAGTTCAGTGCTCTGTGATGACTTAGAGAGGTGGAATGAGGAGGTGGGAGGGAGGCTCAACAGGGAGGGGGTGTATGTATGCATATGACTTATTCACTTTGTTGCACAGCAGAAACTAACATAACATTGTAAAGCAATTATACTACAATTTTTAAAATTGCAAAAATAAAGTCATCTCATGAACATAACAAAAGACACCTCTAACATTATAGGAAAATCCAAAGGTTTTAGATGCCCTGAGTCAGAAAGAGAACAAAGAGCAAATATATATTTCTTATTATAATTACTCACCCTATCAGTTTTTCCCCCTGAAGTTGTTTGTTTTTTTTGTTTTTGTTTTTTTTTTCCATCTCCTCTTCTAAGAATGAACTCTAATGAAGGACATAATTGGTATAATTGCAATGTCCTCATCTTCATTCACACCAACTTCAGGTTTTTGTCATGTTTGCTTATAATTAATGTTTAATTATATGTAAATATAACTTAAAGACTTTTCCCTTAATTCAACTGGTTTTTGAAAGTTAAGTAAATTTATTTACAATGATACTTTGGGCTAAGCAATTATTTCTACAAAATCTCTTCCTGGATATGCTATTTGTATTTTCCTATTCCACATTAAGACTTAAAATTGAATGTTGACATAAAACCTATTAACATTGTGGTTGTTCCTAGTTGTGTGGCCATCTCATCACTCAGCTCCAAGTGATACCATACATTCTAGTCCCTGTGATCATCGTTGAGGTGGTCCTGAGTGGATATGCGTTATACTTTAGGGTAACTTACTGCAACGGCTCACCAAAGGTGTTTGATGAACAGACTGCTTGATGTGGCCATGGCATTCCAGCCTTTGGAAATCTGAGCTCTGCCACTTCCAACAGACTGTTGAAAAGAGAGAGTGGGTCTCTTTCAATATATTTTTTCTCTCCACAATCTTGATGTACATATCAACATGTCCTAGGGAATTGCAGAGCTCAAAATAGAGGGAGCTTGGTCCTTATCTCCCATAAGGAAGGGAGCCAGTCATTAATCTGGAAAGCCTTGGACTTTTATGTTAATGAGAAATGGTTTCTGAGTTTTAGTTTATACTTGTTATTAGTTAATTCACCCCAATTACAATGTAAGTAATACAAAGCAGGCTGAAGACCAGGATTCTAGCTTGTGGATATTACTTTCCTTTGTTAAATGGAGATGGTGATACTTGTCAGCTTTCACAGGGCTACCGTGAAGAGTAAACCCAAAGTGTTTGTGAAAGTATTTTTATTTTTTAATCAGGAACACAATTCAGTTTAAAAATGTCAGCTAACATGGAAGCTAAAAAACAACAATAAAAACAAATATGTGTTCCACTTTGGGCACTTATATAGGACATCGGAACTTATAACATGTGAGCCTGATAAAGGTAATCACGACACAGATGAAGAATTCAAGCTGCCAGGCAATGGTGAGACATTGAGTTTTCAGTGAAAGGCAAGACAGCACAGCATCCCTTGTTAATTAAAACCACTAACTGGATGCTAAAAACTTCCAATGTGTACATTAACCAATGGCTACAGTGCTAGAAGCACTAGACCAGGAACTTGTCTTTTCCAAGACATGAGTCATTCTCACGAGAGTGAACAATTTCAAGGGGATGAAAACACTCAGCCTGGGAGAAGCTTAAAAGTGTGTTCTGCTTGTGTTTCTAATCACCACAGCCAGCAAAAGAACTGCCTGCCATTCTTTTCCATTATTCACATTTTCCTTGCTTTTATCAGCACACGTGGACTGAGAGTGTTCCCCTAGCATCTGTTGGTTGCTGCTGAAGCGGGAACACCCTCTTACATCATAGGAGTCCACAGACTGTCCTTCTGCAGCCTGGGAAAAGTTGTTAGTAAACTGCAAGGATGTGGCAAGGGTTGAACCTTTCTATTTCTGAAAAATATTGCATCGTTGCCTAGTATGACACATATAGCATCTGAGTACGGGCAAGATACATTTAGAGCCACTTTACTGAGGGACTAGGTTGATCCAGAGACTGACAAACTGGATGGGTTTCTTTATAATTTCCCCTGAGTGATTTCAGAGATATGGGTACCATATGTGTGAGAATTTCTGAGACAATCCCCAATTTAAATATTCTGTTTCATAAACAAACCCTGTTTGTCAGACATATGGCTTTACTATTAAATTGAAAAATATGGTTAGTCCCATCCTTGACCACAAGAGATTACTATTTGGTACAATGATGACTTAGAAAGCTACCTTCTATAAATATTTAAAATATTTAAAATTCAACAAGGCCAGTATGGTACTGGCACAAAAACAGAAATATAGACCAATGAAACAAAATAGAAAGCCCAGAGACAAACCCATGCACCTATAGATACCTAATTTTTGACAAAGGAAGCAAGAATATACAATGGGGCAAAGATAGTCTCTTCAATACGTGATGCTTGGAAATCAGAACAGCTACCTATAAAAGAATAAAATTAGAACATGTCCTAACATCATACACAAAGGTAAACTCAAAATGGGTTAAAGACCTAAATGTAAGACCAGAAACTACAAAATTCCTAGAGGAAAATGGAGGCAGAACACTCTCTGACATAAATTACAGCAAGATTCTCTATGACCCACCTCTTAGAGTAATGGAAATAAAAACAAAAATAAACAAGTGGGACTTAATTAAACTTAAAAACTTTTGCACAGCAAAGAAAACCATAAACAAGGTGAAAAGACAACCCTAAGAATGGAAAAAAAATAGCAAATTAAAAACTGACAAAGGATTAATTTCAAAAATATGCAAGCAGCTTATACAAGTCAATACCAGAAAGACAAACAACCCAATGAAAAAATGGTCAAAAGACCTAAACAGACATTTCTCCAAAGAAGACATACAGATAGCTAATAAACACATGAAAAGATGCTCAACATCACTCATTATTAGAGAAATGCAAATCAAAACTACAATGAGATATCATCTCATACTGATCAGAATGACGATGATCAAAAAATCTACAAACAATAAATGCTGGAGACAGTGTGGAGAAAAGGGAACCCTCTTGCACTGTTGGTGGGAATGCAAATTTATATGGCCACTATGGAGGACAATATGGAGATTCCTTTAAAAAAACAGGAATAAAGCCACCATATGATCCAGCAATCTCACTACTGGGCATATACCCTGAGGAAATGAAAATTGAAAAAGACGCATGTAACCCGAAGTTCACTGCAGCTCTGTTTACAATATCTAGGACATGGAAGTAACCTAGATGTCTATAGACAGATGAATGGCTAAAGAAGCTGTGGTACATATATACAATCTAATATTACTGAGCCATAAAAAGGAATACATTTAAGTCAGTTCTAATGAGGCAGATGAACCTAGCATCTATTACACAGAGTGAAGTAAGTCAGAAAGAAAAAAACAATTATTGTATACTAACGCATATATATGGAATCTAGAAAGATAGTACTGATGAACCTAGTTTCAGAGCACCAATGGAGACACAGACATTGAGAACAGATTTAGGGACATGGCTGCTGGGGGAGGAAGGAGAGGGTGGGAGTAACATGGAAACATACATTACTGTATATAAAATAGATAGCCAGTGGGAATTTGCTGTATAACTTAGGGGACTCAAACCTGGGCTCGGTAACAATCTAAAGTGGTGAGATGGGGAGGGACGTGGGAGGGGACATGGGTAAAACTATGGCTGATTCATGCTGATGTTTGATAGACGCCAACACAATGCTGTAAAACAGTTATCCTTCAGTTAAAAATAAATTTTTAAAAACCAAGAAAACAAACAAAAATACAAAGCCCACTATCAGATTGTGGCCTTTAACTGATTTTTAAATTGCTTTTGGATTTGATACCAATTATTTACTAAGGACTAGTCTTCACAGAATTCTAGTCCAAACCAAGTGTTAAAGAATAGCTTGGTGCGCCATAATGTAAAAAGTGTAAAAGTCTCTCTCTCTCTCTCTCTCTCTCTCTCTCTCTATATATATATATATATATATATAAAACTTTCACTAATGTACATAAAACATTGTTTGGCTAAGGTTAGTATTCAGGAAATGAATGATGAATGTGACTTTATTCCTAAATATCATCACTGGCATCATTGTTTTGTCAGCTCTTATTCATCATTTACTAGGCTTCAGGCATTGGGGCAAATTTGTTTCCTTGAATAGCAAGATTCTATTTAACAACAAATATATTGTTAATATCATATTACAAGTCATATATACATATAACAAGGCAGCCAAGACTGAGTGTTTAAGTAACTTCCCCAAATCCCAAAACTTGCCCCAGTTCACATGATGACATATATGCCAGGTGATTAGACTATTCTCAGTAAATATTAACTGAATAGATTTGAACTTTCATGACAAAATAGGCAACATCTTTTTATTTCTGGTTAATAAACATGTTGTCTTGTAAGGAAAGATTAGAAAAGAACTTTGAAAACTGTCTTCCTGCTATAATAGAAAAATGAGTATTGGGTACTCAGGTACAGATACACCACCAGCCAATAATACTCAGAGAAGATTTCTGGACTCATACACTTTCCTACATTCCCACAGCCAAAATAGGCCTGGAATGATGTGGTCCCAAAGAGGGCTGGCTGGTGTCTCCATCTAGGCAGCAGCAGTGTGGCTCTTAATGCCCAAAGTCAGAATCCTGTTTCACTGTAAGAAAGGTAATTCGGTTTCCATTTGTTCTACCTGTTGAGCAGATATAAGCCTTGTTGTGTGCCCATAGACCCCAAGTGGGACTCTGTAGGTCACTGGGGTACCACTGGGCACAATTCCTCCCCCTGGACCTTCCTCTATTAACCAGAGAGCAAACAGTGGATTAGAGAGAATAAAACTGCTCTCATTGCCCTAACTGAGTTCCCACGGCTCTCATGAAGGGGCTTCCATTTTGGATAAGGGAAAAACTAAAGTGAATTCTAATGAGTTGAGTCAGCATCTGGGAAAGGCTGTGGACATTAAGGCCAAGTGACACCTCTTCTGAGAGGTCCTAGCATACTGCTTCTTCTAAAGTAACTCTGCCAGTAAATTGACTCTACTCCAATAACTTTTTTTAAAAAATGAAAGGAAACATTAAAAATAAATTAAAAATAAAGTAACGCTTCCTCCCTGACCTTTCTTCACTGCCTGTCACTGTCTCCCCTGACCCTGCTTGATTTTCTAAGTAGCACTAAGAACACTCCTTGGCTATAGGGACTTGTGTAACAATCAACTGTGTATTTCTGTACCATAAACTGTTTATATAATAGGTATTAGATTATATTATTGTAGTAGTATTTATAGTATGTGCTCAATAAATATGCTTTAGTTAAGTGAATAAATTCATATGGATTCAAGTAGTCAATGAAGACTGATAGAGCACAGGGCCCTCCTCTGTCTTTATTGCAGGGGCAGTGGATATATACTGAGCCCTTAAGGTTATCCTTCATCCAGCAGTTTTTCCCCTTCTTTTAAAAAAAACAATTCCTTAATTTCTTGCCCAGATATATAAGGGTAATAATGGCTGTGAGGGTGACCAGAGCAGCTCTAGAAGCTTTTTGGAACAGAATTAGAAAAGGAAACAAGAAGGAAACAAAAAACACTGCAGCACTGCATACGACAGACAGTACAGAAAACAACCTAAGTGTCTAGTGAAGAATGAATGAATAAAAACACTGTAATGTATGTATTTAATGAGATTTTATTCAGACAGACAAGGATAGATATCATGATCTATCTTCTATGTGGATTATAAATAAGTAAAAAATAAAATGGATTGGTAGTTCCTGGAGGAAGAGGGTGGGAAGTAGGAGAAATAGATAAACTTTGCTTTTCATCTTAAATATATTGGATTTTTAAAAATCATGACATCACAGTACATGATTAGAAAATTATTTTTCTATTACATCTCTTCTGAAATGATAATGATCAGTATTTACTAAACACTACCTACTGGGAACTTTGCTAAGCACTTTAATAGATTTCTTTTAACCTCCACAGTGATCATGTTGACCCCATTTCATGGATTAGGACTCTAAGGCTCAGAAAAAATATATACAACTGCTTAGTGGTGGAGCTGGTATTCACACCAAGGGTTTTTTGACCCTGGAGACTATGACTTTGATGATTCCACTTTATTGCACCTTTTAATTAAGATATTCCTATTGAAGTGGGAGATGATACCAATTTACTATTTTGAACAAAAATAATTTCCTCCAAGTTTTTCAGAAATGAGAAAACTAAATTTTCTTTTTTTTCACATACCAGTAGTACAGATACCTAAATTATCTTTTAGAATATTTTTTCCTTTTATCCAAAGTCCCCAGTAATAGAAACCTAATGAAAATTATATCTTAACTTGTTGAATTATTTATTAGGCATTAAAAGTGAGATTAAACTTAATGACACTTCCTTGGGACAGTGTAAATACCTAGCTGATTTCAGTGTTTTGTTTTAGAATTCAAAAGCGACTTGATTCTGCTAGAAAATCTAGAAAACTACTACCACAGCCTTTTTTCCCCACACTGGGTGGAAAAAGTTCATATCAAGCTTCTGTAGTCCAAAGATGAACAATTATAAGTACATATATCCTCAGATACAAATTTCGAAAAAAACAGACATTCTCAACCCTCCTTCACTATCTTATCAGAATATTGAGATTTTCATCTTTGGCATTATATTATTTTTGGTAAATGCTTATTTGAAATATCTCAGCATGCTCCTTCAGGACAACCTTTTATTAAGTATCTGTTTTACATCTATGCCAAAGAACTGCACTAAATCAATATAAATAACCAGTCAAGAATTTTTTCCTAAAGGAAAAATAAAGTTTTAAATAAACCATATTTTTTATGTCTAATTTTAAATTATAGGTATAAATAACTTGAAAAAATTGTTTACATTGCTTAGAAATCTCTATCTTTCAGTTGAATATTAAGTAGTTCTGAAGAATAAAGGTTGAATTCAGGTGAGAGGGGAATGCTTAGTGTGATATGAATCAGAGAGCAAAGTCTAAGATAAATTGTATTGGTTATCTAAGGCAAATCAAAGAAACACATGATGTTACACAGAACTCCTTCTTCCAAAGTAAACCCCACCCAAATCAGAGTCAGTACAGTTAAAAGCCTAGAAATCAGAACGATGGCTGAAATAATAAAACAGAGAAGCTCAGCAATGACTTATGGAAGTAGTACACCCTGGGTTTCGTGCTATCCATTCCAGCCTTCACCATGGGCATGATTCAGGCAACTTCCCAGGATGCGACTGCTCTGTGACCTTGTTACCCACAGCAATCGTAGCTCAGGAAGAAAATAGTGCTGCTGGTTGCAGTGGGTGCTGACAGGTCTATGACAGAGCACCGTAACCCTATACAAAGTCATAGTTTCTCCCCACCTACAATTCTCATTGCCGTTCTGGTTGCTGGAACACCCAAACTTAACAAACTCAGCTTCAGAGAAAAGCATTCTTAGTAAAGATCTCTGAAGTCTATGGGGTCAATGGGGGAGAGCTTAAGCAGAACTTTTCCTTGAGTTCTCATATCACATATGAGTTTTTCCTCTTTTTCTTCCCGTCATCCATATGAACGTATGTAGTATATACTAGGGACCATATTTTCATCACTCCTGAAAAAAATTAAAGAAAGAAAAGGCAAATGTTCCCCAGAAGAAATCTAAGCAATTTTGTGAATTTAAGGGTCAAGTTTGAGGCATGAGTGATAATGAGTTCTTTTTTTTTTTGTCAATTAGATATCTAGTATTCTTACAATATTTATTGTCAGTTTCTTGTGTTTTGGTAGTAAGGATGTCTATGCGTATGTGTGTGTAAGTGCACATGAACATATTTTGACTTCTGGAACCAGACTGAATTGGAATACACACCTGGCTCTTCCTTTCAAAGGCTGAGTAACCTTGAACAAGCTATATAGTAGTTGCCATCTAAATTACAGATGAAGCTACACTTCATCTATAAAGTGTAGCTAATTATATTGACTTCATCTAATTATGAAATTGAAAGATAGAACGCATTTCATTCAATACCTGAAAGTAAATTTTCAACAGTTAGAACTCAGGGATGTCAGCCCTCTGTGGATTACTATCCTGCTAGTAACCACCTAGTCAGCCTGACTCTCGTTCCCTTTAAGCTGTTGCTTGTTAGTTGTGTGCTAAGTCGGCTTCAGTCGTGTCCAACTCTTCGCGACCCTATGGACTGTAGCCCATCAGGCTCCTCTGTCCATGGGGAATTCTCTAGGCAAGAATACTGGAGAGGGTTGCCATTCCCTTCTCCAAGGGATCTTCCCAACCAGGGAATCAAACCCATGTCTCTTGTATCTACCTGCACTGGCAATTGGTTCTTTACCACTAGTGCCACCTGGGAAGCTGTTAGTGAACAAGGGATAACTCTGACATAGCGGAAAGAATAGCAGAATGGAGAAGAGGTGGACTCAAGCCAAGTTCTGCCTCCTATTAGCTGTCCAACTATGGATAAGCCATGTGTCCTTGGACAATTAATATCCCTAACATCAAATATTTAGGGTATAATTAACTTATTAATTTGTAGGAGACAGGAAGAATAAAAGAAAAGAAGGCCTCAGCAAAGGTCACAAAAGAAATTTATAATTATTGATTAACTGGATGCTATAAGGCATAAGACTCTTGCGACAAGTTCAGAGGGAATGGTTCATAGTCTTGAAAACAAAATATGATCCTGGGGTTGGAAAACCAATCCTAGACTGTTTCTCAACTGGCATCTCAGAGTCACATGTTTTACATATCTGGTGGAAAATCTATAGATAAGAATATTAGTCTGAGTTACTGATTTGTTATTGATTACTGTTTCTTAGCTACTCAATGGTTTTGATCACTTTGTTCTTTGGCCCTGAAGGCCGCATGAGTTATAACTTACCTTCCCACATATTCTTTCCCTTCATGGCTGAAAGTATAATAAAGCTGGCTTGGATTTAGTTTCAACACCATCACCTTGAAGCAGTGTTGGTCCCCTGATCCTCACTTTTCACTGAATCCTTGTGTCTTGTTTCTCATTTTCTTGCTGTACTGAGCTTTTGGAAACCCTGCTTGTCGAACTGGTCTCGACATTAATTTTAATGATTTTAACCCACAGCTGAGTGTCTAGAAGAAGGATGGATGTAGGTTGCACGTAGGCAGTTTCCTCATCATAGTCATCTGAACAAGCATGAATACAAAGAGCAAATTGATATCTACTTTCTGACCTCATTTCCTTATCTGCAAAATGGGAATGATATCTTTGCAGACTTACTGGTAAGGAATACATACACTTATAACACCTTCAATGGGATATTAATGGCTTCAGTGTCTTAACAAAAAGGAATAGTAACTCGAGTTATAAATGCATATGCACTTTCTATTTCTACAAGGTATCGAGTTGCTGCCTAGGATCTCAGCACAAAGGGTTAAAAGGCACAGTTAGAACCTGCTTTACTGAAGGAATGGCTTGATCTCAGTGACTAACACATAGGATGTATCATTATAGTCCAAAATCTAATAAAGATTAGATCAATGTCCTTTTAATTGTAGCCAATATTTAAAGACATAAAAGTACAAAAGACGAAAGGAGATATTTTAAAAAATATTTGGTTAGTGGATGCATGACTCTCACTTCTAATAAATAGCCGAAATGATTTTAGAATGCAGGTTTCCTTTACTTTTAAGCTACTGCTGTGTAGGAGGAGGGAGAGATAGGCTTCCAGTCATAGGTACTGATAGAATGATTAGAATTATCATTCAACTTAGGCAGGTAACACTAACAATGTGCTTTTTTGTTACAAGACTTTCTGCTTGTGGCCATTTGCCTTCTAACAGTGGATTAGAAAGTATGGTCAACAAAAGGTTAAAAAGCTGTGGTCCTCAAATACTGTGGTACATCCAGTCCCGAGGGAATCTGTAAAAATTACTGATGTATGCCTCCTGAAACATTCTGAGCTAGTTAGCATGGGGTGCTACAGGGGCATCAGGATGTTTTAAATCTTAAGTAATTCTAATTGCAACAAAGTTTGGTAATCATTGGGTTAAAGTCTAAGAAAACTTTCATGATCTTATTTGCATAAATGTACATCCCTTAGATGTATTGCCTCTGCTACTGTTCTCAGTTAGAAATCCTAAATTGTTGTCTAGTCGCTAAGTTGTGTCCGACTCTTTGAGACCCCAGGGACTGTAGCCTGCCAGGCTCCATGTCCTTCAGGTTTCCCAAGAAAGAATACTGGAATCAGTTGCCATTTCTTTCACCAGGGATCCTCCCAACATCAGGACTGAACCACAGGGAATCTTTACCACTGAGCCACATGGGAAGCCCATAAATCCTAAGAGAGGTACCCAATTGAAGCTTCTCAGGAGTCTTCACATGAGAGCGCATGACCCTCCCTTTCTTCTCTTCTAACCTCTCCCTTTCTGGTTCTGAAGTTGGCTTTTGTCTTTTAAGTATCACTGCACTTCTTCTAGCAGAGACCCTGGAGCTAAGCCTACAGGGGTTAAGCAAAACACTCTTCAATAACCTTGTCATCTGAGCTGTCTCTGGATCCTGGACTGTAGGTTTCAGATTCCTCTTCATTTGCACCATCCATATTGACCAGTGGCTTCCTAACAGGCCCGTTCTCTCAACTGCCTTATTTGTTCCTGAACTTCCCCATCCTCAACCTCATCATAAAGTTCACAGTAGCAAAGGGGGAAGTTACAGAATGACCTGGCATGAAATCCTAGTTCGACATGTTCCCCCCTCAGCTCCTGGGCTCTGTCTCTATAGGTGACTTCCTATGTGGCCATATGTACCACAGCGTCAAATCACTACATGAAATCTTTACTGATCTCTCAATCAGATGTGTTTTCTCCTTGATGTGAGGCCCTATAAAACTTGGCTAACCCAGCTGCAGCATTGTCCAGCTCAAGGGTGTTATATTTGAGAATTCCTGAATTAAATTTCATCCACCCTCCTTATTAACACTGTCACTCTAAGTGGTTTTCTTAACATTTCTGAAGCAAGTTTTCTTTTATATAAAATTTCCTCTGTGTGTTAGGTGAGATTAGAGATCTCACCTCAAGTATCTAACTCCATGCCTGATACATACTCAGTTCAGTCGCTCAGTCATGTCCAGCTCTTTGCAACCCCATGGACTGCAGCACGCCAGGCCTTGCTGTCCATCACCAACTCCCAGAGCCTACTCAAACTCAGGTCCATCACGTCGGTGATGCCATCCAACCATCTCATCCTCTGTCATCCTCTTCTTCTCCTGCCTTCAATCTTTCCCAGCATCAGGGTCTTTTCCATTGAGTTGCATCAAGTGGCCAAAGTATTGGAGTTTCAGCATCAGTCTGTCCAGTGAATATTCAGGACTGATTTCCTTTAGGATTGACTAGTTGGATCTCCTTGCCATCCAAAGGGCTCTCAAGAGTCTTCTCCAACACCACAGCTCAAAAGCATCAATTCTTTGGTGCTCAGCTTTCTTTATAGTCCAACTCTCACACCCATACGTGACTACTGGAAAAACCATAGCTTTGACTAGAGAGACCTTTGTCAGCAAAGTAATGTCTCTGCTTCTTAATATGCTGTCTAGGTGGAAAACTCAGCAGTGGTCACAGGACTGGAAAGGTCAGTTTCATTCCAATCCCAAAGAAAGGCAATGCCAAAGAATGCTCAAACTACCACACAATTGCACTCATCTCACACACTGGTAAATTAATGCTCAAAATTCTCCAAGCCAGGCTTCAGCAATATGTGAACTGTGAACTTCCAGATGTTCAAGCTGGTTTTAGAAACAGCAGAGGAACCAGAGATCAAATTGCCAACATCCACTGGATCATCGAAAAAAGCAAGAAAGTTCCAGAAAAACATCTATTTCTGCTCTATTGACTATGCCAAAGCCTTTGACTGTGTGGATCACAATAAACTGTGGAAAATTCTTCAAGAGATGGGAATACCAGACCACCTGTCCTGCCTCTTGAGAAACCTGTATGCAAGTCAAGAAGCAACAGTTAGAACTGGACATGGAACAACAGACTGGTTCCAAATAAGAAAAGGAGTACTTCAAGGCTGTATATTGTCACCTTGTTATTTAACTTCTGTGCAGAGTACATCATGAGAAACACTGGGCTGGAAGAAGCATAAGCTAGAATCAAGATTGCTGGGAGAAATATCAATAACCTCAAATATGCAGATGACACCACTTTTATGGCAGAAAGTGAAGAAGAACTAAAGAGCCTCTTGATGAAAGTGAAAGAGGAGAGTGAAAAAGTTGGCTTAAAGTTCAACATTCAGAAAACTAAGATCATGGCATCCAGTCCCATCACTTCATGGCAGATAGATGGGGAAACAGTGGAAACAGTGGTTGACTTTATTTTTCTGGGCTCCAAAATCACTGCAGATAGTGACTGAAGCCATGAAATTAAAAGACACTTACTCCTTGAAATGAAAGTTATGACCAATCTAGACAGTGACTTAGCAGCAGCAGCAGACAGTATATTAAAAAGCAGAGACATCACTTTGTCAACAAAGGTCCGTCTAGTCAAGGCTATGGTTTTCCCAGTGGTCATGTATGGATGTGAGAGTTGGACTCTAAAGAAAGCTGAGCACCGAAGAATTGATCCTTTTGAACTGTGGTGTTGGAGAAGACTCTTGAGAGTCCCTTGGACTGCAAGGAGATCCAACCAGTCCATCCTAAAGGAGATCAGTCCTGGGTGTTCATTGGTAGGACTGATTTTGAAGCTGAAACTCCAATACTTTGGACACCTGATGCGAAGAGCTGACTCATTTGAAAAGACCCTGATGCTAGGAAAGGTTGATGGCAGGAGGAGAAGGGGATGACAGAGGATGAGATGGTTGGATGGCATCACCAAACTCAATGGACATGGGTTTGGGTGGACTCTGGGAGTTGGTGATGGACAGGGAGGCCTGGCATACTGTGGTTCATGGGGTCACAAAGAGTCGGACATGACTGAGTAACTGAACTGAACTAGGTTGAAATAATAGCTATTATTTTACTTTTTTATGGGCCAAATCATATTTCTCCTTATACTGCAGATACTGATTGTAGATAGTGAAATTAGAAGATACCACTCCTTGGAAGGACAGCTATGAAAAATCTAGACAGCATATTATATTATATTATATTGGCAAAAAGAGAACGGGAGAAATTATACCATAATTACCATGCTATAATCCAGAAATGTCTACCTAGAGTTCTGAATTTATCCCAAAATTCTAATGCATACACAACATAATATACACACTAAAATAGGTACTTTAAAGAGAGAAATTTTTATTGAAAATATAAAAGAATGGGCAAAATACTAGGAAAACTTTTGATGGAGTGTGACGGCTATTTAAAAAAAACAGTATATCAACTGTTTGAAAAGTCTTATTTAGCCTCTAGAAAAATATAGTAAAAACTAATGTAAGGAATGAATGAATTTGCACACATTGGGGTGAAAGGAAAAAGTTTAGAATTTAAGAGTTCTTTTCAACTCTGTTCCGTAACATTTTAGATTGTATCTATAAATTGTTTGATGGGCATAACTATATGTTCTAGCCAATTCTATATAAATCCACATTTTAAGTCCTTCATCACTGGCATGTTTGAATGTGGGCTGACCCTAAAAATTTTGTTAAAATGACCTTTTAAATAAATCATCATCCTATCTAAAATCCCCAAAGGTACATTATCATATGCCTTAGAGCAAAGAGAAATCTGTAGGGGAAACAAACAAACAACAGCAACAACTTTGAAATCTACAAAGGGCATTGAAGTAGCTCGGCCTCTTTTCAGTTGCCTCCTTTCTTCTATCAACCTCTTGGCTTCACTCTAAGGCTGAACTGAAAGTCAACATGGAGTGACGCCTCCAATTCCGGGAAGCCCTCCTTGGCCGATCAAGACTTCCAGACTGATTGCATCACGCCTCCTCTCTGGGTGCGATGTCAAAGGCCATCCTGGTCCAGCCAAGTGGATTAGAGGAGTGAAGCCTTTTGGGGCAGCTGTTTGGGAGACAGCCAGCAGCAAAGGTCTTCAAGGGTAGGCAATTTATTGGGCAAGGAGAGGTCAAAGGGCTCCTCCGTGCACCTTCTGGGAGCAGGGGTATAGCAGCTCACAATGGGTGAGTCCAAGTATACTGAAAGCTGTGCAATAGGACCCAGGCCTCCTCCCCAGGCACTGCGTCCAGCTCCCTAGGCCCTCTTTCCAGCCTTAATCATATGATCAGAACCATATTCTCTTCATGGTGCTTTGATGGCCAGAGGAAAAGTTTCTCTGGCCTCCCCATCATTGTCCTTCACATAGATCCCACTTTTGGACCTGCCCTCTTGTGTACACCAACCTATTTCTGAGCCCTTGCTCATGCTGGGCAGGAACCGGCAGAAAAACTCCACTCAGAATGTTGATTCAGTTCATTGCAACCTGACTCTGGCTCATCTACTATAGGAGGGAAGGGAAGGAAATCTGTGACTCTGGGATGAGATGAAGAGGAACTATAGCTACACTCTAACTTTCTGTGGTCAGTGTAGTCTTCTATTAATCTGTATTACTTAAATATAATAACACATTGTAGCGTCTTGTGATGGACCCATCTTATATTGGGCAACAGAAGTTGAAGCTTTAAGGAGTGTCTTTTAGAGCTTCATTTAACAGCAAATTTGTCCATCTGTTTGGTGAGACCTTATCACCACTTGCAGGTTTCTTGGCAACTGAACTATTTTTACCTACAGAGAACTAAAGCAGAGCTGGAGGGTATTTAAAACAACAAATTCCCAACTGTTAGGAATTATGAGCCTGTGTCCTTGTGTAATATCTTCCTGGACAGCTGGCTATGCCTAACCACTCTGGAGCCCTGCTTTCAACTGACCAGACACTTTCTGAAGCCTGCTGTGCACGGTGTGTGGAAGCCGTCAGGCATCCCAGGCCTTTTACCAATTATAAAAGATGCTCTTTATATGTTTGTCAGTGAGAGGTGGCACAGAGACAGGGATGCATCTAGCCCTGGGGACTCTCTGCAGTTTATCCAATTATTTTTCACATACAATTACTGATTACCGCCACACCTGCATTGCACATGGGCTTGAATTAAACCCTGGCTCAGAGATTCTCTGCTTGCCATACTCAAAAGGTTTCCTAGCCTCTTTAATGCTTTGGTGTCTTCACTGCTAAAATTGTAAAATGACCCCCATCCAGCAAATTTGTTGGGGAAGTCACCTAATACAGGGTGTGAGTATGAATTAAATTTGAAGAAAGAGGGTAGAGAAGCTATTGTTTGATTCCTTTTTCCTCTGTCCCTTTTCTTTCACCATCAACCCAATGACTGTGAGGTCCTAGCTCGGGTTTATTTTTCAAGAAGTGGGAGCTTTTTTCCATTTCCATCAGATCAAGATGGTGAGGAACTCCATGGTTCTAGATACCTGTGCTCAAGAAGCTGACCTGTGCTTGGGAAAGACAGATGTATATTTTCTCAAACTGCATCATTATCACCATCATCACATTCTTATAACCACCATATTGTCATCATCTTCATCAATAATTATAGCTAGCACTTAGGAGGGCTTCCCTGGTGGCTCAGATGGTAAAGAATCTGCCTGCAGTACAGGAGACTGGGGTTCGATCCCTGGGTCAGGAAGATGCCCTGGGGAAAGGAATGGCTACCCACCCCAGTATGGTCCAGGCCCTATCCTTACTTTTTTACATAGAGCTCATTCACACATCACTATACCCCTTTCAGTTAGGCACTATTCATTTCTATCAAAGTTGGAAAAGCAATACAGCATAGTAATTGGGCACTTAAGTCACTAGAGCGAAATGTGCTGTGTATAATCCTTGTCCACTGAGTGCTAACCCAGGACACGTAATTAATCTCTTTGTGCTCTATTATTCTTAATAGAATTATTATGCTCAATAAAACAGTGATTGGTATGAGTACCTGACTCGTAAGAATATTTAAAAGATTACATGAGTGGAAAGCATATTTCAGAGAGTAAGAATTACACCAGTGTTCACTATTTTTTTTATCTCTATATTTTAGATAGAGAAATAGACTTGGGTTTAACTGACTAGAATAAGGTTACGCAGTTTTTAAACATAATGCGCTGAGATTTTGCCATAGGCAATCTGACTCTGTAGCTTCTGTTTAAAACCTTTATACTCTACATCTAAATAGAGTTTAATCACTAAACCTGTCAGCCACCGGAGAACCAGCACCATGACATCTAAACCTAAGGGCCTGGAACCGGCACAGGTGACAGGGCGTCACATATCCCCACAGGCTAGAGTGGGATTGAAATACAACTTGACTTGGAGATTTCCATGATTCTTTCTAAGCAGAGTAGAGACGCACTGATTTGCATGCCTGTGTATGTGCTCAGTCACTAAATTGTGTCCACCTCTTTGAGACCCTGTGGACTGTAGCCCACCAGGCCCCTCTGTCCCTGGGATTTCCCAGGCAAGAATACTGGAATGGGTTGCCATTTCCTACTTCAGATCTTCTCAACCCAGGGATCGAACCCATGTCTCTTGCATTGCAGGCAGATTCTTTCACCACAGGGCCATCTGGGAAGACCCAGAGACACACTGATTTTTTTTTTAAATAACTTTTTCTTCATTTATTGTGCACTTTCTTTTCTTTTTTAAAAAATGAAACAAAGATGAATATGTTTAATGATAAAAGGCACAATTCACAAAGAAGATAGACATCATAAACCATTAGATACCTTAACAATAAAGAAACAAAGATACATAAAGCAAAAATCAGAAGAATATAAGGAAAAATATATATATAATCATAGTGAGACATAATAACAATTCTCTGAGAATATTTTATCAAGTACAGAAAAAATAAGAATGATGAGAGAGAGTCTAGAATGATGTCATTAATAATTTTAATATAATAGATTTATATTTAATTAATTTATATTAATCTTATCCTGCTGCGAAGTCGCTTCAGTCATGTCTGACTCTGTGCGACCGCATAGACGGCAGCCCACCAGGTTCCCCCCCATCCCTGGGATTCTCTAGGCAAGAATACTGGAGTAGGTTGCCATTTCCTTCTCCAATGCATGAAAGAGAAAAGTGAAAGTGAAGTCACTCAGTCGTGTCCAACTCTTCGAGACCCCATGGACTGCAGCCTGCCAGGCTCCTCTGTCCATGGGATTTTCCAGGCAAGAGTACTGGAGTGGGGTGCCATTGCCTTCTCCAAATCTTATCCTACACAAATATATTTAAAATTTTGTATCTCAAACATTGTTGTTAGATGTCCATAGGACATTTAGAAAAACTGGCAAAAAGATTAACATTACCAAATTTCAAAAAGTAGAATTCTTTTTTGTGTATACTCACTAATTTAAAACCCTTCAAATCCTGGAGATTGAATTGCAGAAAAGGTCAAGAGTAGGGATAAAGGAATCTCTCATTTGCCTTTTGAAGCTTGAGCTCAGAGAGTGAAGGGGCAGACAGAAATCCTTCCATGCCTTCCCTGTTCACTTTGGTTCAGAGATGAAGCCTCAGGACAGCCTGTTCTGAGTGTGGGTAGAGAGCATGGGTTGGACATCCAGAGAGGCTTAAATTACTCAACTGAATGTGGAGTCCATTCTCTCTATTGGCGATAGCTGATGACCTGGCTGCCCTGCCTGAGTAATTAGTCTGAATCTTGGAATCAACAGCGTTGTCAAGCAGTGATTCATATAATCCCAACCTAGACACTCACCTCGCAACTTTTTCTCAAATGCATTTAAAAATGTGATTGAAGTTTAACAGAGAAGTGTGACTATGAATTAAGTTACTGATTCCATATTTTAAAAGAACAAGCACACTTTTTCCCTTTGTTACTTTTTATTATGTCCTTGAGCCAAATTTTTCTGGACTTCAAGAGTATTACTTTTTTTTTTTTTTTCCCTTTTTCTTTGCTCAAATTTAGCACCCAAGTATAGCATGGGGAAGTTGATTCAGAAGCATTCTCCAAGTAGTCTACTTGGGGGGCCCAGCCAATCCTAAATGAAAACCATCATGGCAAGTACTGGTTGGGGGAGCCTAAAGTTGGAACACATGCTTTGTAATGGAGGCAAGATGCCAGGGACTTTCCTCTTGGCTACAAAGATCTTAGGATACTCAATTAGGTGTTCCAGAATGTTCCCGGCTGAGCCTCTAGAAATCTGTGTACACAGCATATGGCTCCTTGACTTATTTTTTTAATTTGGGACCTTTTTTTTCTCCAGAAATGAAAACAGAGACTTGGGCATCTTTAAGAAACCCCTTCAGCTGAGTGGAAACCTTGGAATACATGAAAGTCCTGTCTGCAGGAATTAAATAAAGTAGCATCACTCCCTCCCTCAGACCACCTCTCAGTGTTTCATTGACTCCTTTCCACAGCTCATAGGGAGCCAGACTGGCTATGGCTCTTTGCTTAGAGCATAGTCTTGTGTTGAGTTTTGTACACTGCTTCACGAGTTCTGACCCCTGATATACGTCTCATCTTCAGGGTGTCTAAGCCGTGACTTGGGATCCAAAAGACCCCAGTATACCTTCACTTGATGAATCTCATGTCTGAATAAAGGATTTCAGCCTGTCACTTCATTCATTTGACCTTTTTAGTCCCAAGCTGTCCATAAAATTGTAAAATAACTTTTGCAAGCTCCTTTCCCCATCAAAGAGCTAAATACAACACACAAACACACACAAAAAACAACTTTGGAAATCTAAGATAAATGGGTTATAGCAATGTCAATTTCCTTATCGGGATAGTGTACTATGATTTTGTAAGTTGCTACCATCAGGGCGTGAGGATTACTGGGTAAAATGAGTAAGATCTCTTTTTATTCTTTCTTCTTTTTCCTTTTTTAATTGAGTAAAAAAAAACTAGCTAATAAAGTTTTTTTCTTTATAGTTTATTGAGATTTACTAGACATGCAGCATTACATAAGCTTAAAGTATACAGCATAACAAATAATATACATCATGCAATAATTAACACTTTAGTGAACATCCATCATTTCATACAGATATAAAAGGAAATGAAAAAAAAATTTACCTTGTGAAGGGAACTCTAAAGATTCATTCTTAGCAATGTTCATCTATGACAAACAGCAGTGTTAATGACATTAACCATATTTTGCACAACATTCCCTTGTACTTATCTATTTTATAACTGGAAGTTTATGTATTTTGACCACCTCCATCCAATTCTTTCTCTGCCTAGTCCCCACTTCTGGTAACCACAAATACAGTCTCTTTTTCTATGAGTTCTTTTTTTTTTTTTTTTGAAGTGTAATTGACCTACAACACTATGTTAATTCTTGGTTCACAAAATGGTGATCTGATATTTCTATACATTACAAACTGATCACCATGGTTAGTCTAATTAGAATCTGTCATCATACAAAGGTGTTATTTTATTATCTACTGTGTTTCCCATGCTATACATTTCATCCCCATGACTCATGTATTTTATAACTGTCTCTCTGGACCTTTTAATCTCCCTCACCTATTTAACTCGCCCCTCAACTCCTATGCTTTGGCAACCACCTGTTTGTTGCTTGTAACTATGACTCTGCTTCTGTTTTGTTATGTTTGTTTGTTTTAGATTCCATGCTGTAAGTGAAATCATGGTATTTGTCTGGCTCTGTTTATTTAGCTTAGCATAATACTCTCCAGGTCACCCCACGTTGTCTCAAATGGCATGATTTCATTCTTTATTATGGCTGAGTAATGGAATATTACTCAGCCATAATAAAGAATGAAATAAAGATTAGTGGTTACGGAATACCACCTACTCTTTATCCATTCATCTATCAATGAGGACTTAGGTTTCTTCCACTTTTTGACTGCTGTAAATAATGCTATGTTAAACTTAGGAGTGACTATATCTTTATGAATTATTGTTTTTGTTTTCCTTCGGAAAATCCCCAGAAGTGGAATTGCTGGATTGTTTGGCAGTTCTAATGTTAATTTTTTGAGGAACCTTCATATGGTTTTCCATCTTGGCTGCCCCAATTTACATTCCCATCAATAGTGAGCAAGGGTTCCTTTTTCTTCACATCCTCATAAACACTTTTTTTGTTGTTGTCCTTTTGATAATCACCTTTCTGACAGGTGTGAGGTGATATCTTATTGTGGTTTTGATTTCTATTTCCCTGGTGATTAGTGATGTTGGGAATCTTTTCAGGATCTATTGACCATTTGTATATCTTCTTTGGAAAAATGTCTATTCAGGTCTTCTGCCCATTTTTAATTTTTTTGACATTGATTTCTGTATTTTTTGTATATTTTGGAATTGACCCCTAAATCAGATATTTTGTTTGCAAATATATACTTCCATTGAGTAGGCAGCCTCTTAATTTTGCTAATAGTTTACTTCACTATACAAAGCTTTTTAGTTTGAATGCAGTTCCTTTTATTTATTTTTATTTTTGATTCCCTAGCCAGAATAGCCAAAATAAATGACTGATGTCAAAAATAATACTGCCTGTGTTTTTTCTAGTAGTTGTATTGTTTGAGGTCTTACCTTGAAGTTTTTAATCCATTTTGAGTTTTTAGAGTGAGAAAGTGTATATAGTGTGAGAAAGTAACCCACTGTGATTCTTTTGCATGTAGCTGTATCGTTTCTCCAAAACCATTTATTGGTGGTATTATCTTTCCTCCATTGTTTATTCTTGCCTCCTTTGTCTCAGATTGACTGATCACGTAAGTGTGGGCTCATTTCTGGGCTCTCTATTATGTTCTATTGCTATGTGTCTTTCTTACACCAGCTTTGACTTAGCCTTATAGTACAGTTTGAAATCAGGGAGTGTGATACCTACAGCTTTGTTCTTTCTCAAAATTGTTTCAGCTATTTTTGGGGTCTTTTGTATTTCCATACGAACTTTAGAATTATTTATTCTAGTTCTGTGAAAAGCATCATTTGTGTTTTGATAGGGGTTGTATTGAATTTGCAGATTTCCTTAGGCAGTATGGTCATTTTAACAATGTTGAATCCCCCCAGTTTCAGTTTGTGTGTCTCTTCACATCTGAAGTAGATCTCTTGATGGAAGCATTTAGTCCCTTTACATGTAAAGTAATTGATAGGAATCTGCTTATTGCCCTTTTCTTAATCATTGGGTGGTTGTTTCTGTATTCTTTGTTGTTCCTTTCTTCTTGTTTTGCACTCTTCCCTTATGACTGATGATTACCTTTAGTGTATTATTTGGATTTCTTTTGTGTATATGTATTGTATTATTCTAGACTTTTGTGTTGTGGTTACCATGGAATGTATATGCATGTACCTGGTCTTCCTTTGACTGTGTGGATCAAAAGAAACTGTGGAAAATTCTGAAAGAGATGGGAATACAGACCACCTGACCTGCCTCTTGAGAAACCTATATGCAGGTCAGGAAGCAACAGTTAGAACTGGACATGGAACAACAGACTGGTTCCAAATAGGAGAAGGAGTATGTCAGTGCTGTATATTGTCACCCTGTTTATTTAATTTATATGCAGAGTACATCATGAGAAACGCTGGGCTGGAAGAAGCACAAGCTGGAATCAAGATTGCCGGGAGAAATATCAGTAACCTCAGATATGCAGATGACACCACCCTCATGGCAGAAAGTGAAGAAGGACTAAAGGGCCTCTTGATGAAACTGAAAGAGGAGAGTGAAAAGTTGGCTTAAAGTTCAGCATTCAGAAAATTAAGATCATGGCATCCAGTCCCATCACTTCATGGCAGATAGATGGGGAAACAGTGGAAACAGTGGTTGGCTTTATTTTTCTGGGCTCCAAAATCACTGCAGATGTTGATTGCAGCCATGAAATTAAAAGATGCTTACTCCTTGGAAGGAAAGTTATAATCAACCTAGACAGCATATTCAAAAGCAGAGATATGACTTTGCCAACAAAGGTCTGTCTAGTCAAGACTATGGTTTTTTCAGTTGTCATGTATGGATGTGAGAGTTGGACTATAAAGAAAGCTGAGCATGAAGAATTGATGCTTTTGAACTGTGGTGTTGGAGAAGACTCTTGAGAGTCCTTCGACTGCAAGGAGATCCAACCAGTCCATCCTAAAGGAGATCAGTCCTGGGTGTCCACGGGAAGGACTGATGTTGAAGCTGAATCTCCAATACTTTGGCCACTAGATGCTGGGAAAGATTGAGGGCAGGAGGACAAGGGGACGACAGAGGATGAGATGGTTGGATGACATCACCGACTCAATGGACATGGGTTTTGGTAGACTCTGGCAGTTGGTGATGGACAGGGAGGCCTGGCGTGCTGCGGTTCATGAGGTCACAAAGAGTCAGAAATGACTGAGCAACTGAATTGAACTGAACTGAGCCTGGTCTTCCCAGGTTGTGCCAGTGGTAAAGAATCTGCCTGCCAATGCAAGAGATACAAGAGACGAGAATTTGATCCCTGAGTCTGAACAATCCCCTGGAATATGAAATGGCAGCCCACTCCATTATTCTTGCTTGGGAAACCCCATGGACAAAGGAGTCTGGTGGGCTACACTCCATGGGATTGCAAAGAGTTGGACAAGACTGAGTGACTAAGAAAACACACATACTTGCTGGTACAGTATTTGAAACTCATTAGGACTTTGGGAGTTCTGGGGCTGGTGGGGTTCACTGATGGGTGAGGCTGGATACCAGCATGGCTGGCTTCAGTGTCCAGGGGTCACAGGGTTGATGCAGGCTCACTGGCTAGTCAGTATGGTCCCATGATATCTAGCTGTAGGGTCTAGGGTATCTCGAGCTGGTACTAGTGCACTGTGGCTAAGTTAAGTCCACAGTGCTAACTGGCTAGATGGAGGACTCCAAAATGGCACCAGCCTGCAGCAGTGGACTGAGGGCAGAATAAACTCCCCAAATGGCTGCCACATCCTGAGAAAGTCCCAGTTGCCTCCTGCCTCTTTGGGAGGCTCTCTAAGTCCAGCAGATGAGCTTGACCCAGGCTCCACGCAAATGACTGCTTCTGTGCTAGGTCTCAGAACTTGGCAGCTTTTATCGGTCTCTGATTCCTACAACCTTCTGATTCTCTTATACTCAAATCCCATCTGCTTGCAAAACCAGAAGTTCTGGAGGCTCACACTCCAGTGCAGGACCTTAGGGCTATGGAGCCCACCGTGGGCTTGGGCCTCTCTCTCCATGGGGATAACCTCTGCAATTGTTATTATCCTCCCACCTGAAGGTCACTAACCCAGGGATGTGGATATGAACTATACTGTGTCTCCACCCTTCTTGCCTGTATCATTATGGCTCCTTCTGTATATCTTCAGTTTGGGGAAACATTTTCATCTAGTCTTCAGATCATTCTCAATGATAGGTGCTCTGTAAATTGTTGTGATTTTGGTGTGTCTCAGGAGAAAGTGGGCTCAGGGTCTTCTTACTCTGCCTTCTTGGCCACTCCTCTCTGTATTATTTCTAACAATGTTGTTGAATTTACAACTATCTTAACATGAAAAGTTTAATTTAAAAAAAAAAGTTGACTCCAAAAGGAAGTGTTCTGCGGTTGACACATGGAGCATTATGCTAGTCCAGTTCTTGTTGACTCCAGCCAGCTGTGCTGTGCTCAGACCTATTGACTCTAGCATCTTTGTGACCCCATGGACTGTAGCCTGCCAGATTCCTCTGAATTTGGGTCTCTGTGTTAGTCATTCGGCATGTCCAACTCTTTGTGACCCCATGGACGGTATGTAGCCCACCAGGCTCCTCTGTCTACGGAATGCTCTGGGCAAGAATACTGGAGTGGGCTGCCATTTCCTTCTCCAGGGGATCTTCACAATCCAGGAATTGAACTTGTGTCTCCTGTGTCTCCTGCATTGGCAGGTGGATTCTTTACCACTAGTGCCACGTGGGAAGCCTTATTGACTCTAGTATCAACAACTCTATCTTATCTGAGAAAGGATTATCTTGACTCTTTTCTTAAGTAAGAGGGATTGGAATTGTTTAAGCTGTCTTGCTCCATAGAGGATGCACAGATTTCCTTTGTTGCACTTGTGAGTTACCTTTGCCTAGGCCTAGTTAGCTTGGTAGAGAGGATTCTTGAATTTGTATTTTCAGAAAACCTAAATGTAGGTCTAGGCCATAGCACCAACTTTACTTTGCTTCTCCTTTCAGATCCGGAGTCCACAGCATCCTTAGTTTACTCTTCTGAAATACAAGAACATGTGAACATAAAGAATGACAAGGACTAGACAATCTCTCTAACTTCAACTTCATCTAAAAGGTTGTGACTCTGGACTTCCAATCTTAGTACCAATGTTCTTTATAGGCACAAATAACCCTCCACATTTGGGCTTCAAAGAAAACAAGCTGGAGGCACCATGCTTACTCTTGTGTCATAAAGCATGTTCTTATAGAGCAAGTCTTGGGACAACTACTTACTCAATTTTCATTCAAGAAAAGCCAAGAGTTTAAGTGACAGACCTCCAGGAGACCCTGGAATTTCATCCCAAGTTTTAGTAATAAATTGCAGTATTTTATCACAGGTTGGTTAGAGCTAGGCTTACTGCCTTTTGGAGTGATCGGCATTATTCTACAAACACTTCAGGGGAAAAAAAAGTAGAAAAAAATTATGAGTGAGAAGCAATGTAAGGAAAAATGAAAGGACCTTGTACTTAGAAACTCTCAAGTGTTAGAGAAGTCCTAAATCTAAAGATCCATTGTAAGGACGTCCCTGGTGGTCCAGTGGCTGAGACCCTATGCTCCCAGTGCGGAAGGGCCCAAGTTCAATCCCTGGTTGGGGAGCTAGAGCCTTCACACCACAGCTAAGACCCAGCACAGCCAAATATTTATACATACATACATATATATGTATGTATGCATATTTTTTTTTCTTAAGTGATCCATTGTGGGTAATCTGGCAAGCAGAAGAGAAGGTCTTCTGATAAACAGGAAAATTCTGATGGAGAATGGGGAGAAGAAGAATATTAAGAAAAGTGTTCTTCCAGTTGAGACATTGACTTCAACCTTTATCAGAATCATTTTTACCAAAACAGACAGAAGCACAAAGTACATGAGAATCACTGTGGCTAGATGTATAGATTCCTAGGGTTTCCCAGGTGACTCAGATGGTAAAGAATCTGCCTACAATGCAGGAGACCCAGGTTTGATCCCTGGATTGGGAAGATCCCCTGGAGAAGGGCATGGCAACCCACTCCAGTATTCTTACCTGGAGAATCCCATGGACAGAGGAGCCTGGCAGGCTACGGTTCATGGGATCGCATAGAGCTGGACACAACTAACGTGTTTTCACTTTCACAGATTCTTAAAGTCCACCTAGGGTCTATTAGCTAAGAAGCACTAACTACCCAGGAATCTGATTCTTAATGGGTACACTCTAGGAAAGGCAATTCCTATTTCTCTGCTTTAGGACAGAGGTACTTGTGCTCCCAGCCACCAACAGTACTGGGGGCTTCCCAGGTGGTTCAGTGGCAAAGAATCTGCAGGAGACATAGGAGATGCCAGTTTGAGCTCTGGGTTGGGAAGATCCCCTGGAGGAGGAAATGGCAACCCACTCTAGTATTCTTGCCTGGAAAAATCCCATGGACAGAGGAGCCTGGCGTGCGAAGAGTTGCACAGTCGGACATGACTGGACACAGACCAATTAGTACTGACTGTCGTTAAATGAGTTGAGTTACCCTCCTGGAATTTCCAATTGCTAAAGTGAGCTTCCTTGCCCATGGCTGAGTCTTTTCTCCTGTCTCCCACCCCAGAACACCTTTCACCCAATTACTGATTGATATGAAGGGAGAAGGGTATTAACAAAAGCACGGTCCCCTTGTCTAAGTTTAGGACAACTCTGGAGGGCCGTTCCATTTCTAGAAACTTTGATGGTTAGGCTGGAGCCTTGGTTGCAACTGCATCTTAAACAACTTTTTCTCTGTACACTCCTGTTTCTCACACTATCTTCTGTTTTTGTTTTTTTATTTTTTTCTCAAAAAGCAGACTCAATACAAAACGTGGTCCACTGGAGAAGGCAATGGCAAACCACTTCAGTATTTTTGCCTTGAGAGCCCCATGAACAGTATGAAAAGGCAAAAAGACTCAGTACCCATCTGGGAAATAAAAACATTGATTTCAAAGAATTTATGCTGAGGAAGTGGATGGAACTGTAAATAGATAAAGTTCTGGGTAAGTGCTTAGTTGCTCAGTCATGCCCAGCTCTGTGCAACCGCATGGACTATAGCCCACCAGACTCCTCTGTCCATGGGATTTTTCCAAGCAAGAATATTGGAGTGGTTGCCATTTCCTCCTCCAGGGGATCTTCTGACCCAGGGATTGAATGTCTCTTGCATTGGCAGGCAGGTTCTTTAGCACTAGCGCCACCTGGGAAGCCCATAAAACATACTATTGGAACACACCAGTTTGTTTACATATGGCCTATGAATACTTTTGTGCTACAATAGCAAGGGTAAGGAGCTTCCCTGGTGGCTCAGAGGTTAAAGTGTCTGCCTGCAATGTGGGAGACCTGGATTTGATTCCTGGGTCAGGAAGATTCCCTGGAGAAGGAAATGGTAACCCACTCCAGTATTCTTGCTTGGAGAATCCCATGGACAGAGAAGCCCCACAGGCTCCAGTCCATGATGTGTAAAGAGTCAGACACGACTGAGCGACTTCACTTTCATTTAAGCAGGGGTAAGTAGTCACATGACAGATCATATAGCCAGGAAAGTCTGCCTTGTATACTATCTAGCTCTTTACATTAAAAGATTGCCAACCTCTAGTATAGCACCAGTGACATTTATCAGCAAATTACTGGGACAAAACCATCACTATGTTGGTGTTCAGAGTGGCAGGAATGTTCAATGGCTATAGTGTTTTGTTCTTTCATGTAACTGTATGAAGGTAATGAAGGATTCTTAGGAAGCAAATAATAAAAAGAATTGGGAAATAAGATGAATTTGAGGGATAAGTGGTAAGATGAATTACTATTAAAGCTCCTCAAACCAGGAAATGTTATTAGATGCCCCAACCCACTTTTTGAAAAAAAGCAATATTTATTGTCCTTTTCTGATCATAAAAGCAATACATAATTAAGGTACTTGGAAAATACAAAAAAACGTATACAGAATATAAATCGGTCATATTCCCATGAGTAGAGATAACCATGTTTTAACATTTTTGTTTTTACAAAATCAGGGTATTATTGTACAAAATGGTTGTATTTTTAAATGTAACATTTCTTCAACAGCCTCATATTCTCTAGGAACATTATGTTTAATGGGTAATTATAGTCCATTGTTTGGAAATGCCATAATTCATTTAATTATTACCCACATTATTAAATCTTAAATTACGTTAAGATTTTATTATTTGTAAATAATGCTGTAACAAACTTGCCTATGATGTCTCTGAAACTTTTTTTTCCCCACTATGATAGATTACTATAGTAAAACAACTGTCTAAATTGGGGCTCTTTTCAGGGACAAGGCAGAAAAAGATTCAAGAAAGACAAAGTCATGTTAATTGGGACTGTCTCTCATTTTTCTAGATTCCCAACCATATCAATTCTAGAGATTTCTGCCTTCTGATTAATAACATTAAATGACCCTTATTGTTGACTAACAATGTTTATTTTTCTATATACCCCATTCTTAAAACCATACCCTTACAATCAAAATAAAACATTGTTTTATTTGAATTCCCCCTTCCCTTAGAAAAAAAGGCAATAATCTTATCAAAAATATTTTATTTACAAAAAAATTCAATTATACTATACATCCTATACTGGAAATACATTGAATAATTGCTAAAATAAATACAGGCAATTAATTCAATCTTTTATAAGAATGAGAGAATCTGAATGTTATCAAGCTTAACTTAGAACATAAATAATTAAAAAGGCAAACTCAAGTTTTAGTCTCATTTAATGGCATGGTCTGTTTGTTTCCCACAAGCTCTCTAATCAGTGAGAGTCTACGTTGTAGAAGTTATGTACCTTTTTGTACTCTGAAGGTAGAATGTGCAGTTTTTTCTTAGGCAGGATGGATGGACTATAGATGTCTGTATTAAAAGGAAGCAGAAAGTTAGGAAGAACATGGTCGAATACTTCTCCACAATTCTGCTTCATCACAATGCTTTTCATGCGACTCTACATGTGTTTTTGTTTTTGTTTTTTTTCAACATGGGTCTACACAGCACCAGCTACAAGGTAAGATGGGTCATGCCAAAAGTCAAACTGGATAACTGGGGCCTCAGAGTAGCTAAATTAACCAGGCTGAAGGTACCTGATCCCTCAATTTTTTATGTGTCAATTATTCTTGATACAACTATTAAACCTTGATATCATGTCTACTCTGTAGACACATTTATATAGGCCAAGAACAGAAGAGATGAAGCAATTATCTGTATAATTCAGAAAATATCTTCCCTAGAAAGCTAGAGGACACCTAGAGCTTGATTCTGCTGGTTTTGAATTTATATGCTTTATCTTTATACTTTATCCCATTCACCCATATAAACCTCATACTGACATGCAAAGTAAACTAACAGCCTAGGGGGAAAAAAAGGAAGGTAAAGTATGTTCCACATACAGACAGAATCCAGTGAATACAGGTCACAGAACAAAAGATGAACTGAATTGTATTTGTCCAAATTATACAGATAATTTTTCCCACATTCCTCTTTACTTAGCCTGGGAAAATACTGTGAGAATGTCCAAAGACTATCTTTGATAACCAGATTTTGTCCACTGCTGGATGCCTAGTATTTTCTTTCAAGAATTAACATTCCCTTTTTCAATCTTTTGAAAAAATTGCACTTTCCTACCCCTTTGGCCTTGATTTTCAATGACTTCTTTGTACAGATAAGTATGAATTTCTACTCTCGAAGTACGACGTGTATATTGGCCTTTTCTAAAAGACATTTTTTGAAAAGTTAAAACATTGAAAGTTCACTTTTTCACAGAAATAAACTATTCAATTTTAAAGGTAGAGAGAGAAACATTTTATTCTTTCTATCATGAACAATGTCAACCAAGCTTCACATTTTGGGTAGAAATCTTTTTAAGTAGGAATTTTTTAAGAACCTATTTTATTAAAAAAAAAAAAAAACGGAAAACAGGTGTATTTTGGCAGAGAAGTAAAGTATAAAATATGCAAAATTTGTTTTAAAATTGGCATACAAAAATTTTAAAACACAGTACAATTATATAAAAATACAGCACAGCCAACGGCCTGTAAAATTTCCTTTGGCATTTCATTTGGTAGAATTAAACAGAAAAAATCATTCTAAAAAAAAAAATTAGCTATCAACACAGTCCATAAGTTAGGTTGTATATGTTGAAAGAACTTTTCCTTGAGTTTCCAAAATCCTTTTCTTCCATGATAACCCACATAAAGCATGGCTAGTGAGGTATATAGGGCAAAACACTGTTAGGCGGATGTACAGTAAGGAAAAAGTGCATACACAAAGAATCTTCCCATTTTCATAGAAATATCAGGTTAAATCTGAGTTGTTCTTCTTGATGTATCATTTTCCTTTGGCAGAATTAAAATAAACCCATACAAATGTCTGTTCAAGTCCCAGCAGCAGCGATATGTCTCCTTTGGTGGCGTTATCTGACGCCACAATGCCGTACAGTCCCTAGAGGAGCTAAGGTTTTCTGTGTCTGCAACTGCAAACATCAAACGTAAGATCATACATCAAGCACCATGTCGTACTGTTGTCCTTTCTTCCGCCTGCCACATTTATTGATGAGAACCACGTACAGTGTCAAAAGCATGACCCAATAGCATGCATAGAGCAATGTTCCAACAATTAAAACTGTCTGTTTGGATTCTGAGAATGGCTTTTTAGATTCCTTATAAATGGTGAAAATCACACCACCCAGGAGTATTGTAAACCAAACGGATACGGGAATGAGTCCTATGAAATTAACAACAATGGTTTTCCTTCCAGATGTGCCCCACCCAGCTTTGTTTATTGTTGCAATTGCGAACATCTTGGCGGGAAGTAAACTTGACATGTATAACACTGAGTAGAGGGACATGAAGACCATGACAATGTTTCCTCTAAGGCAGCTGGCAAAAGATGACTTTATGAGACCCACTAACTGGACAGTTAACAAGAAGAGGAGGATGTTCCAAATTTTACCCCTGTAGAAGAGCTGGATTACTGTGGCAATGAGAAAGAAAGGGAAGAACCCAGTGATGACGGCTTCATAGGTCATCCACAAGTGATGTTTATGAAACCACATCGCGTTGTACAGCCACTCTCGGAAGTAGGACTTGCTCCAGCGGGTCTGCTGGTTTAACCATCTGAGATATTCTATAGGTGTTTCAGTAAGGCACTTGGATCGAGCTGTGTATTTCGTTGCATAGCCCAGACTCAGCACTCGGTTCGTTAGATGCCTGTCATCTCCAAAACTACATTGGCTGCCCATAAATTCTTGATTGTACCAGTCTTCCACAAATTCATGCAGTAAAGAGTTTCTGTACATTCCCAGAGGTCCACTAATGCACTGGACACATCCGAAATAAGACTGACAGGCCCTTTCTATGTTAAAAGCCATCCAGTATCTCACACTGCTGAGGAAGGAGATCCAGGAATCATACTTGTTTAAAATCTGCAAGAAAAATAAAAGTAATTAAATAAAGGTAAGCCCCTTAATGCAAAGAACTGACTCATTGGAAAAGACTGATGCTAGGAAAGATTGAAGTTGGGAGGATTAAGGAATGACTGAGGATGAGATGGTTGGATGGCATCACTGACTCGATGGACGTAAGTTTGAGCAAGCTCTGGGAGTTGGTGATGGACAGGGAAACGGGGCATGCTGCAGCCCATGGGGTCTCAAAGAGTCAGACACAACTGAGCGACTAAACTGAATCCCCATCTAAAACTACCAACAAAATCTGCACTATTGTGAGGTTACTACCTAGAGTCATGTTTGATTTTTTATTCTTCTGTTTTGACTTCTTTCTTTTTTAACATGATTTTTCTTTATTTTCTTCACGTATTACTAGATTAACTTGATAAGTGGTGTGTGTGTGTATGTATTGACTTGTTGAAAATAACTTTTTTCTACTTCATCACTCCCTGTATTCTTTTGTTATGTTTTCTTTCTCTTGTAACACTGGGATTTTTTTAGGCTTCAGTTCTCACCCCTTAAATTATTCTGTCACTTTCTTACCATCCAATATTTGAAGGTTTTTAAGTCCCATCTTCTTTTTCCTGCTCATCCAACCCTATTATTCTCCTTCCTCCCCAGTTTTAGCAATGCTAGTGATGAAAGGGTTTTCTCTGACTTCAGCTCAAAACTGGAATCCTGAAATAAAGCTCTACATAAAGGCTACTAAAATTATTAGCTTTGCAGGGGGGCAATATTTCTTAATTCTCCTCCTCTGTCTCAATTTTGTTCCATTTTAATCTGGATTTTGTATGCTTCCTTTTTATCACCAGGGTATTTCTTTGTCCTTCCAGTTCATTTGCTTTGCCTTCACTGGTACCAAGCATTATCAGTATGGGTTATACAGCAACATAATACCTACATTTAAAGTCAAAATTTCATGTGCTTCTCACTTTTTCCTAAAATCTAATTGTACTTTTGCAAAGGATTCACTTTAATCTTCATATATTTTCACATATTGTTTTCTTATTCCACAAATGTTAATCACCTTCATTAATATTTCTTTCACTTATTGTTTCTCCATTGCTGGAAAATAATGGGAAATAAATAATACTGGAAAATCCACTCTTTGACTTTCTCTCTAGTGTAAATTTGAATTGCAGTTTCTCTTTTTTCCTTAGTTTTCCTGATTTGGACTTTTGACCAGTCATATATTGCTCAGCTTTTAAATATAGAGGTATATGGGTATGTGGTATAGTAATAAAAACTACCCACTGCCATACCTCCATTTCTTAGTCCTTGCACTAAATTCCAACATCATTTTACCAGAACATTAAGTTATGGCTTAAGAAGATACAGCAGAAATTACACACTTACATTATATTTTATGTAACTTATCAGCTACTACATACATGTGTTACAATCCACAGCTAAGCAAAGAAATCATAAATTACTTCAATTTAGATAGTAGAAGAGGTAGCACAGTGGGTAAAAGACACATTCTAATGTGTCTTAGTCTCCAGAAACAACACCTGGCACATAGTCTGGTATATAATAAATATATATTCGAAGAATCAATGACTAACGATGCTACAGAAAGTGACTCATGGAAAGCATAAAGCTATACACACCTGGACATCTCCCCCGACACCTCCAACCATGGGATCTTCTTCTAAAACTTTTACCATCTCCACAGATGATGCTGGGTCAAGCATGGTGTCTGAATCACAAACCTGCAAACAAAGTAAGAAATGAGTTACGTAAGACAATGAGCATGCTCCATGTAGTCAAAATTGGACATATATATATTATGCCTTCAGCCTATTGCCACAAGGCCTAAATAAGGGAGTATCATGTGGATGTGAGTTTGTTATATAATGGCCAATACAAAGAACTTGCAAACTCAGTATTTAAGCTAATGACATTGCTAAAAAGAACAAATGAACTGATGATCTAGGCATGTCATGAAAGGTGGTCAGCTTTTCCTGGTTCTCCAAGGATGTACTCAATTTTGGCAATAAAAGTCTCATATCCCTGGTAACACTCTAGGTTTCCAAGTCTTGGAAAACACCTTGGGTTGGTCACCATAAATGTCTCTCCCTTTCTTTTTAATTGCCTTAAATCAAGCTTTTAGATATCTTATTTCTCAGGTCTGAATGATGATGGAAAACTCCTATGGCAGTATTGATAACAGGCATGTTTAACAGTAATTATTCTTTTCTATTTTAATATAGTAATTAAGACAGGAAAGCAGTTCTTCTAAGGTGGGTTGTATAACTCTGAAACAAGATATCCATTTGACCTGGACTTAGCAGATCATATTCCATCAGAAAGGAAAATAAAGTTTTTAAAGGTATTAAGTATTGATCTAGCTCTTTACATACAAAAGTAAATGAACCGTGAACTTCCAGATGTTCAAGCTGGTTTTAGAAAAGGCAGAGGAACTAGAGATCAAATTGCCAACATCCGATCATTGAAAAAATAATAGAGTTCCTGAAAAACATCTATTTCTGCTTTATTGACTATGCCAAAGCCTTTGACTGTGTGGATCACAATAAACTGTGGAAAATTCTGAATGAGAATACCAGACCACCTGACCTACCTCTTGAGAAACCTGTATGCAGATCAGGAAGCAACAGTTAGAACTCGACATGGAACAACAGACTGGTTCCAAATAGGAAAAGGAGTACATCAAGGCTGTATATTGTCACCCTGTTTATTTAATTTATATCCAGAGTACATCATGAGAAATGCTGGGCTGGAGGAAGCACAGGCTGGAATCAAGATTGCTGGGAGAAATATCAACAACCTCAGATATGCAGATGCCACCACCCTTATGGCAGAAAGTGAAGGACTAAAGGGTCTCTTGATGAAACTGAAAGAGGAGAGTGAAAAAGTTGGCTTAAAGCTCAACATTCAGAAAACTAAGATCATGGCAACTGATCCCATCACTTCATGGGAAACAGATGCAGAAACAGTGGAAACAGTGTCAGACTTTATTTTTCTGGGCTCCAAAATCACTGCAGATGGTGATTGCAGCCGTGAAACTAAAAGACGCTTACTCCTTGGAAGAAAAGTTATGTACAACCTAGACAGCATATTAAAAAGCAGAGACATCACTTTGCCAACAAAGGTCCATCTAGTCAAGACTATGGTTTTTTCAGTTGTCATGTATGGATGTGAGAATTGGACTATAAAGAAAGCTGAGTGCTGAAGAATTGATGCTTTTGAACTGTGGTGCTGGAGAAGACTCTTGACAGTCCCTTGGACTGCAAGGAGATCCAACCAGTCCATCCTAAAGGAGATCAGTCCTGGGTGTTCACTGGAAGGACTGATGTTGAAGCTGAAACTCCAATACTTGGCCACCTGATGTGTAGAACTGACTCATTTGAAAAGACCCTGATGCTGGGAAAGATTGAGGGCAGGAAAAGGGGACGACAGAGGATGAGATGGTTGGATGGCATCACCGACTAGATAGACATGGGTTTGGGTGGACTCCAGGATTTGGTGATGGACAGGGAGGCCTGGTGTGCTGTGGTTCATGGGATCGCAAAGAGTCAGACATGACTGAACTGACTGAGATGTAAATTATCTTAAGCTTTTCTGTAAGTGCTAATTGTTATTCTGAAAAACAAACTTTATACAGGCCAAAAAAACAAAAGCAATTTTGCAAGCAAACCAATTACAACTTCAAGAAATTTTTTAGAATTTACCTATACCCAAGAATGGCTCACAGAAGATTCTATGAGGCCAAAGGTGCAGGGTTACAAATAGTACTTTTCTTTCCAAGCTGATTTATGAACTTATTGAATAATGAAACAGAAGAATAAAGGAGATATGAAGCCAAAATATTACCTGAATACTCATAAAGCTGATATGGAAAACAGGGCTAATATCAATGCAGTAGCCAGTTTTATAATTATGTTGCCCAGAATTAGACTGATGTATCAATTCTGAACAGCATCTAAGTGGGACCAGTCTCCTCCTGAAGACAGTTAGTGGCTCTTTGAAAGGTATGGCTCCTTCGGAGTAGCCCACTCCCAGAAGAAAGAAGGAGCTAGGCTACCCCTTATACCTTCCATAGTTCCCAACCAGATTAAGTCACTTCTCTTAGGGAGGAATTAGGTATGTTATACCTGTGGATGGAGATTCTTCCACGTGATCAAAGAAAATCAGAAGTAGAGAAAGAGCTGTCACTTGTCTAATTATATTAATAACATCATATCTTTTTCTGGAGGACTCAGCCAGGCCCAAGAAGATATAAAGTGATCAAACTTGACACACCATGAACCAGTTTCATATCCCCACCCAAGCAATAAACGACATGATTGGCAGAGACCAGAGTGTTAGCTGCAGTTCCACTGTTTTTCTATGTCATCTGGCTACATTTATTAATTTAATCAAGACTTAGTCTCTTTATTTATATCAAAAGCCAGTATTTTTACAGTTCTCTGAACTGGTTTATAAAAATAGTAGGAATTTGATGTACCAGTTGTGAATGAAAAAATAGGAAAACAATTTTTAGAAGCATGAACTCTTAGGGCTGGTGCACTGGGATGACCCAGAGGGATGGTATGCGGAGGGAGGTAGGAGAGGGGTTCAGGATGGGGAACACGTGTACACCCGTGGCGGATTCATGTTGATGTACGGCAAAACCAATATAATATTGTAAAGTAATTAGCCTCCAATTAAAATAAATAAATTTATATTAAAAAAAAGAAGCATGAACTCTTGAGTTAACTTGAGAAGGAAACGGTAACTCACTCCAGTATTCTTGCCTGGGAAATCCCATGGACAGAGGAGCCTGTCAGGCTACAGTTCATGGGGTCGAAAGGGTCAGACACAACTGAGCAACTGAGCATACACACACTTCTGAGTTCAAAGGGATTTTCTATGTGTATATTGTAGGAGACCCTCACGTACATAACTAGAAACTCTCAAAATTTTTTAAAATGTATGTTGCTTAATTTTACTAATAGATTTTTCTGAAAAATTAATATACATTAATAACAAATAATGTTGGTTAAAAACAACTTAAATGTATTATTGAAACTTATAATTTAAGGAGTATATAGGGTATCCAAAATTACAGAAATGAAATCACCTCTCTAAACTCAATTAGCTACATGAAAGTTAATTTTTGAATTTTTATATTACTGTCCCTATTTAGAAACATGTATTTTCTAAATAACTTCTTGCCCCTTTTGGGTGAGTGGGGGTGCATTCTATTTTAGTCCAGCATGGTCTGACTTATTTTAGAGGAGGAAAAAATAGACAGCAGCTAGGCATTAGTATTCCATTAAAAAAACAGACTTTTGCTAATACTTGGATTTGTAGCCAAGCATCCAAAGCCTCAGAAACCTAAACAATTTCTTCCAATAGCAATGCTTTTCCACTCTCTCCTTGTCTATCACTGTTTTGTAAATATACGGTGGTTATAAGCCTGGCAGGCCAATCACTAGAGTAGTAAAAAGTGAAGGCAAAAGCTCAACCCAACTTCCAACCTCTCAGCATCCAGAGCTTATGGCCACACCCCCTCTATTGACTCAAGCCGGGAAAGGTAAAACCAGAAAGCTAAAATAAGACTAAAAACAACAGGAAGGCGGCAATCTAGAATTAATGTTTGGGTAACTCCTCCTGCTTGTGAGCAGAAACAAGCCAAGGGAACTGCCTCTCTGAAATGACCAAACTGGAACCAAACTTCTGAGGTTCTGCATATTTAAATTGGTGCCCCCCCCCACTCCCAATTTCCAACAGCAAAGTGCCAGAAGTTCTCTGAGAGAGATTGTTCACATGGTGAATTTAACTGTCAGAAGGGAAAGCTCTCAGAAATCCCTTGGGAGGGGTTTGTTATAGTAGGATTAAAGAGTTCTTTATAGAAGTTCAATTTCTGGATGTTATTTGGTGATAGAATGCCAACTAGAAAACCACCATCTACGACAGTCTGTGAAAGCAAGTATGTTCATGGACATAATACTATTGATTTGTTTGTGTGTCAACTCATGCGAAGAGTTGACTCATTGGAAAAGACTTTGATGCTCGGAGAGATTGGGGGCATGAGGAGAAGGGGATGACAGAGGATGAGATGGCTGGATGGCATCACTGATTCGATGGACGTGAGTCTGAGTGAATTCCAGGAGTTGGTGTTGGACAGGGAGGCCTGGCGTGCTGCGATTCATGGGGTCGCAAAGAGTCGGACACAAGTGAGCAACTGAAAGGAACTGAACTGAACTGAAAGGCTATAACTCTAGCCCTTCTTGAAACCAGTCTAGTAGAAACAGGATTTCTAGCTGTCTCTTCACCCATTAATAACAAGTGTATAACTTCACGAAGGTTGGCTGTTTAGCTCTGGGCTAGAAGCTGTGGGGGAAACTACACCAGTTCACGAAGAGCTTAACTTCACACTGGGAAAAACCACAAGGCATGATGTGCACACAGGAAACTGAGCACAAATCAAACTGTCTTTCTGTCCACCCTGAATGTATCATCCTGATTTGTTTAAATTACATGATCACCAGTCATAATCACTGGGAGATATGGAAACAAGGCAGTCACCAAATTTTGATTAAAATGAATGGAAAATGCGAAGAAAGAAGATGTTAGGGGGCAGAACCAGCTACCTAAGTCATAACCACAGAATCATCAGTTAAAGTGCGTAAGGCCATGGCTCCCCCCAATCCGTGCTCAAACCAAGAGTTAGGGCTGCCCCTTTCTGCATGGCTACAACAGGAGTTGGCAAACTAAGGTCTAAAGAATCAAGTCAGCCTTGCCACCTGTTTGGGGATGGTCTATGAGATAAACGATTTTTATCTTTTTAAATAGTTGGAAAAAAAAACTTGTGTCACAGGGAAATAATATGAAATTCAAATTTCAGTGTCCATAGATAAAGATTCATTGGAACTCAGTCACGCACATTTACTTTCATATTATCTATGAATGCTTTCACACTAAAACAGCTAAGCTGAACAGTTACAACCCAGACCATATGGTGTGCAAAGCCTAAATTTACTATCAGGTGTTTTACAAGCAAACTTTACCAACCCTGGGCCTCAAATAATTGGTTGCAGGAGAGTTCTGTCATAAAAATTTTTTTAAAAGTTGAGATAAAATATGTCCTAAGCCCCAATTTTAATTCCAGTAGATTTTTTAAAATGATTTCCTCCATCTCCACATGTTATAATTAGTAAGAGTAACTGCATAAAAAGTATAAAATATTAATAAACTGGATCTTCTTTAGCCAATATTTGCCTATTATAAGAGCAAAATATCCTCAGAGTCAAGAAGCCTCAATTAAATAGTGAGTCCTATATCTCACTTCTACGATTTTCAGTAAGTCATAGTGGAGTCAGACACCAAATAGAAAAGTACCTTGTGATTACAAAGGATCATAGGGAAGTATACCATTCATTGTGCAGCACGCCAGGCTTCCCTGTCCTTCACTATCTCCCGGAATTTGCTTAAACTCATTTGTACAGGATAATAACCTTTACGTTTTTATATTGTAAGTAAAAGAGCATGGCAATCTTTACCACAAATAGATAACTCGATAGAGAGAATCTCTAAAAGGAACATGAAAATTGATTATATATTAAGAATCTCTTATCACAGTGAACAAATTTAAATGTCTGGAATTATCTATAATAGGTATAGACTATCACTGTCTATTCATAACTTATCAGACTATAAATTCACTCTAGCTTACCTCACGTAACATTAATCTACCTCACCACAGTTTAAATAAAACTCTCCTGTTACATCTTCTATCAAATGTCTTTCAAATTCTGACTCAGGTCTAAAAGGTCAAGTTCCCCATGTTTCACCTTTTTAAAAAAACATATTTCCTTTCAGACTGACTGGTGGATTCTCCATATCTGCTTGCTCTAAACCACTTCAAAGGGCCCTGAGAGTTACGCAGCAAGAGGAAGTCTTGACTTTTTAGCCTGCCTTCAATGAGGAAACAAGGATGAAAACAAATCCAGACCCCTACTGTTGCTGCTGCCTTCATCCTCTGTCTGCTATTAAGGCTCAACCCTTTCTTAACCTTGACCCTTCATCTTAACCTGGATGCAGCGATACTATTTATTGCTATTAGGTTTGAAATTTACCTTTGGTCAGGATCCCACTACTACTTTCCCTTCGACAACTTAACCACATAGTAAATGGAAAGACCCTCCTACCCTGTTTCCCTCAGGCCATTGCCTGAAAGAAGTCAGCCAGAATTCTGAAATTCCCCAGTAGTTATTCACTAGCAAACATAAGACAGTGTTAGGCCCCTGAACTCATAACAATACAACGCCAGAGTAAACATACTACTGCAAAGAAAGTGTCACACAAAACCTTAGAATCAAATTGGAGTCTCAATCCTCCACTGACCAGTTATATTTACTTGTACTAGCTTTGTAGCCTAAACTCGTTACCTTACCTTTATAAGTCTCCACTTCTCAGTTGAAAAATAAGGATAAGTCAATCCACCTAGCAATGTGTTGTAATGGAGAATAAGCTAGATACTGTATGTGTAGCACTTATAAGGGCTGGCTCATAGTAAATGCTCAATAAAAAGAAGTGATAAATTGGGACTTCCCTGTGGTTCTAGTGGTAAAGAATCTTCCTTGAAATGCTGGGGACATGGGTTCTATCTCTGGTCGGGGAACTGAGGTCCCAAAGCCACCAACAAAAATCCTGCATGCTGTAGCTAAGACCTAATGCAGCCAAATAAAGAAATATTAAAACCAGAGGCAAAAAGGAAGAACACTAGTCCAGTGAAGGAAAGAGTCCTTCTTTTCATTACTGTAAATAAGCCAAAACTCACTCAGAGAGCAGAAACTAATGCCTAATCCAACGTTCAACAAATTTAAGTTAAGCAAATTGGATTATTGAGCAGGCGCCATGAAAGTCCTTAGTTTGGGCTGTCTGCTAGGGAAAAAGATTAGAGAGCAGTTTATGGCAGACTGTGAGTGGCAAAAACAAAATCATAAAATCTAATAATTTTAGGACTAAAAAGACCTTTTGAAATTAATCTATGAAACCAATCGAGGAAAAAATAAATGCCCTCACAAAATAAACTTTCTTTGGGGAGAGGGACTGGGGATAGGTAGGATTATTCTTTCTTACGGTAATCTGGTTTACAGTAAAAGATCTCAATATAACCAAGAGGAAGCCTCTAAATCAGACACCTAAACAATTTGGTTGTTATTTGTTGCTCTTTGGTAGAATGTTACCCAAAGTGTTATAAAATATTTGCCTTCAGGCACCCTAGAATATTTATTTAAGGTGAAAAAGGAGTCATTAGGTTATTCTCTTGTCTTTTTCAGGAAAGTTTATACATGAGTGAAAGTTACAGACGGTGCAAAAGCAAAGGTGACAAGCTAGCTGGAAAATGAGAAACCTAATGTTGTCACCTCTAAGACTTAAGCCAGGAAACACCCTTTATTACAAGTGGTTGGAATTCCCATTCTCAAGAAGGGAATCAGGAAATTGCATAATGGTGGCCTTAAATAAGAGTCTACATTCAAGAACCTGACTTTGGGGAAAAGCGTAGATTAAAAATGAAAAGAAAAGTCTAATGATATACTCTTGCAAAGCATAGGTAGGTTGCTAGTAAATTAAGACAGCCCTAACTGGTGTCTTGAGCTGGAAGTGATCTCAGAAATCATCTGTTGTACCAGTTGAGGCCCATAGCAAGTAATCAGTTAAATCAAGAATTCAGATTTCCCCATTCTTATGTCAATGTGCTCTTAATTTCATCCTGTAAAATGAAGAACATAAAGTCGCATTAACATTCTCAACAAGGCCCAACAGAAATTTTCAGAAAATAGGAACCAATCAAATGTTATATTCTGTCAATTTTCATTATCCATGGTAGTTATGCACTACAAAGTTTCCATGAACAATGAATTAGCATACATCAGGAAATTGCTTCCAGCAGAAGTACAGAAGAGTTAGTTAGGTTCCTCAAAGCCTCTGGTCACAACAGTTTTGCCTAGTGATCAATACCTAAACTTGTTTTATTTGTGTTTATTTGGGTCACCTTATTTAATATATATTGTTGGTTCGTTCACATTGAACTCATGTCCAACAGCACCGTAACTCAGTTCACGGTCTTAGTTTCCCGGCCAGAGACTGAGCTTGCACATTTGATGGTGAAAATGAGGAGTCCTATCCACTGGCCTGCCAGGGCATTCCGGTTAACAGCCTTTGTTCAGAACACTAGACAGCACTTCACTTCAGGACCATTTAAATAGCTACATCGCCAACAAAAAGCACAGAAATATGAAAAGCATGTTATTAAAGAGACTAAAGAAGTTGCTTGTTTACAGTATAAAAGTTGAAACAAAAAGGCTAAGCATAATCTTGTTTGACCTCAGTTGGAAATATTTACATCAGGTGACTTTTTTTTTGGCCACTTTGAGCATGTCTGTAAACAATCACAAAAGCACTGCAACTATTGATCTTGGGGTAATAAATACATTTGTATTCATTAGGCTAATTTGCAAACACCAAATCCATGAACAATTAGGGTCAACTCTACTATCAGGAATGATTTAATTTTCCTATTCTCCTTCTCAAAGGAATGTTGGATAGCAAGGGTATTGCCAAATTAAATTAATAATAAAATTGCTTCCTATAATCTTCCCTTTGGGAAAATGCTCATACTTATTGTATTTTTTTAAACTGGGAAATTTTTAATAGAGACATCAGATGATACTTTTTTTTTTCTTTCCTTTGTCACATAGACTGGTAACTACTTATGTGGTTATATCCATGTTCAGTGAAAAGAGAGATGATTATCAAATCTAGATGTCAAAAGATACTTTAAAAGTGTCCTGATTTTTTCAGTAAATACAAAAGGCAAGTGTGATATAATCTCAAAATTGTTTGTAAAATAAGGAAAAATAGAAAAGTGTATGCTGAAAGATATTAAATTTGATAATCTATACATGGGTCAGGTATTTGCTTCAGATTATTTTTCTTTTTCATTGAAGTATAACTTATTTACAATGTTTCAGGTATACCACAAAGTGATTCAGTTATAAATATATCCCTATGTATTCTTTCCAGGTTCTTTTCTATTATAGATTATTATAACATGTTGAATATAGTTCCCTATGCTATACAGTAGGTCTTTATTGTCTTTTATATATAGTAGGTTATCTGTTCATCCTAAATTCCTAATTTCTCTCTCCCATCTCTGTTGCAGATGATTTTAGTTTTGCTTTTTGCACTTTTCTACATCTTTGAAAGTTTTTCCGAAAATACATTGATTAAAAATTAAGAAAATCTTCCTTATTCTCCTTTTTTCTCATTCCCTATACCTATTTTCTCTGTTATTTTTCTTCTGCTGCTTTTCTATCTTCTCATCTCTGGAAGCAGCCACTAGCATCACAGATGAATTTCCTACCACGCTTGTCTTAGACTACAGCTTCCCTAAAAATTCCACGTTGGCACTTATTATTTGAGATATAAAGAGGTGATAACTAATAAAGCCTTGTTCTGAAAGACATCAGAGGGAGCTAACCCAGAAAGCTCAGAACTACAGGTAGAAAGGTTAACCTTGAGATAGGGAGTGAGGCTGGGGACCCTTGAAATTGTAAGCAGAAGAGAGTCAGGTCTTGACAGGCTTCAGAGCCCATGCCTTTGCCGTTCTCTTTTGTAGGAGGCAAAATCATCTGTTTGTAGTTAAGCAGGGAGGAGTTTGGGTAAGGCCCTGGGATAGTGACGGAGATATGAAATAACAGACACGAGAGGAATAAGCAAGACATCTATTCAAGATCAAGTGAAAAGAGTGCTGATGAGTGCCGAGGATCCAGCTGCAACTGGAAGCCAGTCATTTTGGCCATCTCTCTGCACACTTAAGCAGTGTTCTCCAGCCAGGTTAGCAAGTATGAGCAGATGGTCAATTTCTTCCCCTAGTCCCCATTCTCTCTCGTGTATTAGCACCTGAACGTTGCTTCCTTCCCTTCCTAACCAACTTGAACTCCACATCCAAGTACTTGGAATGCTCAGGAGCCAAAAACCTCAACTCCCTCCCCCTTGGTCTTCCTGCGGCTTCTGCTCTGCAATTCTTGGACCCTGGGTCAGTCATAAGAAAGGATAAGAATACTATATTAGAGTGACTTTCACACAATTTCTGTTTTTATAGGGCACAAATGGTTAAAATAGCAAGGGATCTGATGAAGCATGGCAAGAGAGTTTACTGGTTTCAGAATTCCAAAAGATTTTTTACCTTCCTTTGAGTGTTCTGAATGGACCATAAGGCTCAGGAGGATTCAGGGTCCAGTTAACAGCTATTGCTAGGGTCAGTCTACCTGGACACATCATGCTAATGGAAGGAAAGTTCTCAAGCCTGATTAGGGCACCAGCAAAAAGTCTATTCTAACATTTTAAATTTTGTATTATTTTTTCTTGGACAGGCCCAAGTCAAGTTGCCAAGGATACAAACAAAATTCCAAACAAAATGATGGGAGAAGGGGCTTTGGGAGAAGCCGGTTAAAAAAAGAAGAAGAAAAACTACACAATGACGTGTTGATTAGAAAGGACAAACGTAAATTGTTTTAACTAGAATTAAAGGCAAAACATCAAAACAGATGTTTTCTCATTTTTGGGCCAGAGCTTCATTCTTCATATCTTCTGTAAAGTCCCTAGCCATCCTTTACTATAAAAGTTTTATCTTATCCTCTCATCTGGTCACATATGTAAAATGTCGAGTTAACTAAATCAGCCTTATTTGCAAAAGTTTTAGAAAATAGGAGACACTTGGGGGTTGAAATCAACTCCCTAGAAGAGAGATTTACACAGATGGTATAAACTGAAGAAATGTTTCAAATTATTCAACTATTAGTGAAATTAACAACTGACATGTTAATTAGCAATTGAAATTACTACAATCTGCATAAGGACTACATAATATTATTAAAGCATTTGCTGTTAATATTCTTTTTTATATGATTAACAGCAAATGCTTTAATAGTATGAACAATGCCATTATCAGCAACTTTGGCTAAGCCCCTTTGGATTCATAATTTGAAATAATTATCTGAAATCCTTTGAGAGATTGCTATCTTCTAACCAGGTAACCGAGATTTAGGAGGTGGTCCTGCTCAAGGTCAACCAGCTACTAATAGATGGGACTAGAATCTCAGTTGACTGAATTGAGTCCAGTGCTCATTCCCGACCCATTACTCAGAGACCCAGTGGGCATTACTCTGTGTTGATAAATTGCCCTAAAATATATGATGGATCTTCCAAAAGCAAGGGTTTCATGTTTAAGAGAAGAGGAAGAGTGTCAAATATATATCTGAAGTCAGAGAATTTCTCCCTTCTCAGTATCATTGTGAACAAAGTCTAACTTAAATATCTGCAGAAAATTACAATTAGAAAACTCACAGGAGCCCTGCTAACGCTCTAAAGAAGCAAGCTTCGGTGAGAACTAGAAGAGAAAAAACCCTAGAGTTAGCAGTCAGGAAATTAATAAAGAGACAGAGCCTGTCTAATTTTCATGCAAGCAAACACCATCACAAACACTTTCAAAGGTCAAGTTGCAAGGAGTGAGGTAATGCTGTTTGGGGAGTGAAATAAACATGACTTAGATTTTGTTCTGAGAAGGTTGTGGGTTTTTTTTTTTTTTTTTTGGTCTTGTTTTTGTTTTCCTTTTCCCCCTTTCTTTTCTTTTTCTTGGTGTCTACTTTTGAATTTCTATACTTTCCAATTAAAATTTGTAAAGTATTGCCCCGACTTTGCCTAGCTTCTGTGAAAAATATTTTATAGCCTTCTTTTGGTCCTGCAGATTTTCTCCAGCTCCTTCTGCTGGGGCACACACTATTTTCTTACATCGCTGGAGAGTTTAAGAGTGTGGAAAATGATGTTGGAATTGATTTGGCAGAACCAAGGCGGGAGAGAAGGTAAGGGAGGGGAAGGGAGGGAAGGGTCGCCTGTTCAAAATAATCTTTACTTGCAACGAATCACATTGCATGAAGTAAGCATTTTCATAGATAGTTTTAACCGTTTTACAATATTTTTTTTTCTCTCTTTCAGAATGGTCTTTCAACAGTCATGCTGTTTTCAGATGAACTGAAAGAAGTACTGTGTCCAGAAGGGACAAAGATGGGCTATAGCATATGACTGGAGAGATACAAAAGATGCTTTATTTAAATGTATGTTTGTCCTGGCAGACATGGAGACCTACCTGTACATAATCCACACTTCGCCCCAGTGCTCTGAAGGCCGTGTACATGACTTCTCTTTTTCCACCCCATTTTTGCATGATGCAAATACTCTTGTTGGACAAGACCAACTGGGTGACATGCTGTGAGCTTTCTTTGTGTGACTCATCCGTCTCTCCAGGACCCTTCACATGGTAGTTGTTCTTCCAGATATAAGTGGCTGACTTGTCCCTGCCCATGACTTCACTGAAGATGTCCATCATGTAAAGGTCATCTTCCGAGTTTCCATCTATGACCATGACAACTTTAATTCCGGGATAGGTTAGCCTTTTCACAGATTGCAAACATTTCCGCAAATAGTCTGGATCTTCTTGATATGCAGCAATGCAAAGAGCAACAGTTTTGTTCAACTTAATGGGGGTTTCTAGAGATTTTTTCATTTTCCGGTGCTCCAAAAAGGCAAACAGGCTTTGGATGATGAGGTGTGATGCTAAAAAGGCACCATACAGTCCAAAAGAGAAATAGTAATTATCTGTTTGGATAAATTGGTAGCCAACGATATAAGCAGCTGTGATTCCAAGGAGGAGAGAGACTCCAAAAAGTGTGGTTCCAATTATTCTCAGGATACATAGAAATCTCTCACAATGCATCTGTAAAAATAACCACATGATACACTTGGTTAACCACTCTTGTCCCACACTTCTTTACATACAGAGTACCACAGGGAGCACACTGGTTCCAAGTGCTCTGACCCTGAGTTTCTCACCTAACTAGTTCAGTGACTTTCTGCATCTCAGTTTGGCATCTCATTGGCAAAAGAGATAAGAATGTCCTTTTGGGGACTTCCCTCGTGGTCCAGCGGCTAAGGCTCTGCATTCCCAATGCAAGGCACCCAGGTTCAATCCCTGGTTGGGGAACTGATCCCACATGCCACAACTAAAACTCGATACAGCCAAATAAATGATCTGGAAAAATAAGTGTTGAAGAAAAAAAAAAAAGAATGTCCTTTTGGCATACCTCAGAGGATTCTTTCAAACATCATATGAGATGGTAGTGCACTGTACCATTGAAAACTATAATGTATGAAACAAATATATGGATGCATCATTTTTAGTACATTAGATCATTTACCTAAGGATGTACTCTGTGTGTGTAGTCATAGCTAAGCATAATACCTAATATTTTTAGTGAGCAAGGCACTCTTGCACCATCATATTCCTTCACTCATAATACTGACCAGTGAAAGTTCAAAATTCATAGGCCTTGCTCAATTTCTTATGTATCATTTTATCTCAGCTCTGATGCAAATCCCTCAACTCACATCTTTCCCATGCAGCTAGCTGAGGTTGAACATAAAAATACATGGATTCTACCGTTCTAGCTCTTCCATCAGTTTGCATGACTTTGAGCCAGTCATTTTTCCTCTCTCGGCTTCAGTCTTGAAAAATCTGTTAGGGATTTCCCTGCTGGTCCACCGGCTGAGACTCTGCACTCCCAATGCAAGGGGGCAAAGTTTGATCCCTGGTGGGGGTACTAAATGCTGCAACTAAGATCAAAGATCCCACACTCCACAACTATAGCCAAATAAATAAATATAAAGAATAAAATTTTAAAAAATTTAAATCTGTAAAATATAGGCATTTAGACTAGATTATCTCCCAAGTCTCTGTTGCCATTAAAACTTCCTTATGCATAGATATCCTACACAGACATTTATCAAAGCTCCTGAAATTCCAAATTTCAGTCCTTTGTTTATATCACTGTCTCCTTCATCCATCATCCACACCAGCCAGTTAGAACCTGGTAATCAGGAACTTTAGTGAAACACAGCAAGGACACAATAAATGTTTGCAGAAATAAGTTATTAAAGAAGAAATAGCATCATGCTTAATTCAACAGGTAAATTTTCTGTTGTCTGAAGAACTTTAACAACGTAGACTTTAAAAACACATTTCAGTTCTAAATAATATCCAGTTTTGTACTCCTCCCCTGTTTACGAATCTCCTGAAATATTTTGAATGTGAGTATAAGAGGATCATACATTTTGTATTCCTCAAAGCATCTCCAATTATGACCACAGATGAGGTGCTTGGTCTTGTTTCCTGGATCCTATTCCTATACATGTTACAAACAATTCTCTGGACACCTGCCGGGTGTCCAACAAATAAATCAACGTTGGCATCATATGCCTGCAGTATCAGATTCCACAGGTTCCATCCTACGAGACTGGCCCCTCACAGACCCACACTCAGATGTCAGTTGCAAGCCCAAGTTGTCACCTGCAATTATGACAAACTGGTTAAAACTCATAGGATTATGAGCTCTTCTCCTGAGTTCAATTAATTTGCTAGAAGGACTCACAGAATCAGGAAACATGTTTATACATCAGATTACTGGTTTAATATAAAAAGATATAATTTAGAAATAGGCAGATGGAAGAGATGCACAGGGCAAGGTATGGGGAAAGTTCCATGCATCACTCTCCCCAAATTGTCACATGTCTGTTAACCCATAAGCTTGCTGAACCCTCTTCTTTGGGGTTTTATGGAGAATTCATTACATAGAATGATTAATTATATCATTGACCACTGGCAATTAAACTCCATCTCTAGCTTGTTTCCCCTTCCCACTTATCTGGGCAAGAAAAATGGAAGTTATTCCAAAAGTCATCTCATGAACCTAACAAAAGACATCTCTAAATCTGTAGGAAGAAGTGCCAAGCATCTTAAGAGCCTCAGGCCAAAGACCAAGTCTATATTTATTAGAATTAATCACAATATCATAGGTTTCCCCCTGAAGTCTTTCTTTTTTCCTCCCCTTCCAATAATGAACTCTAATGAGCGATAGAATTTGTGTGACCTTCAATCATTTACACCAACTTCAGGGGTTTTGTCATATTTGCATATAATTAATATTTAACCTTTCCCTTTAGTTCAGCTGGTTTTTGAAAAAGTTAAGTAAATTTATTTCAAAAGTACCTTGGGTTAAGTAATTACCTCTGAAAAATCTCTTCCTGGATATATTATTTATATTTTCCTATTCCACATTAAGACTTAAAATTGAGTGTTGACATAAAATCTGTTAACATCTTGGTTGTTACTGTTGTGTGGCCATCACATCACTCAACTCTAAGTGATATCATTTACATTCTAGGCCCTGTGGTCATCACTGAGGTGGTCCTGAGTGCATTATGCTTTAGGGTAACTTACTGTGACTGCTCACCAACTGTATTTCCACTCCTGAGCAGACTGCTTGATGTGGCCATGGCATTCCAGTCTTTGGAATTCTGAAATGTGCCATTTCCAGCAGGGCTTTTAAGGGATAGAGTGGGCGTGCGGCAATATCTCTTTTTCCCTCCACAATCTTGATGTACATATTAACAGGTCCTTGGAGAGTGCAAAGCCAAGGATAGAAGGAGCTTGGTCCTTGAACTGCCACATGGAAGGAAATCAGTCACTGATGCCATCAATCAGGATTAACTGCCTTGGATTCACGTTAACAAGAAATAATTTCTGAGTTTGTGTTTGTGTGCCTGTTACAAATATTGGCTTTAGTGTCTCTAGCTCATTACAATTCAAGAAATGCACAGCAGACTGGAGACCAGGGTTTGAGCTTGTAGACATTATTTTCCTTTGCTAAACTGGAGATGATACTTGTCAAGGATCCTTCACAGGACAACAATCAGGAACAAAATCAAAGCGTTACAATTTAAAATATCCGCTAACATGGAAGCTAGAAATAAAAAACCAAACGTGCATTCTACTTTTGACACTTACATAGGACACCATAATATGTAACATGTGGGCCTGGTAAAGGTAATCATGGCACAGATGGAAAGTGCAAGCTGCTGGACAATGGTGAAATGCTGAGTTTTCAGAGCACAGCATCCCTTGTTAATTGAAACCACTGGCCGGATGCGGAAAACTCCCCAAAGTGTACATTAACCAATGGCGAAGGTGCTGGGAGCGCCAGACCAGGAACTTGGCTTTTCCAAGACATGAGTCATTCTCACGAGAGTGAAAAATTTCAAGGGGACGAAAACACTCTGCCTGGGAGAAGCTCAGAAGTGTGTTCTGCTTGTGTTTCAAATCACCACAGCCAGCAAAAGAACTGCCTGCCATTCTTTTCCATTATTCACATTTTCCTTGCTTTTATCAGCACATGTAGACACAGAGCGTGTTCACATAGCATCTGCTGGCAGCTGCTGTAGTGGGAACACCCTCTTACATCATAGGAGTCCACAGAATGTCCTTCTGCAGCCTGGGAAAAGTTGCTAGTAAACTGCAGCAGTAGAATCTATTTCTGGGAAGTCTGGGTTGCTGCCTAGTTTGACACAGGCAGCATCTTGGTGCAGCCCAAAGGGTTAAAAGGCATACTTAGAGCCAGCTGCACTGAGGGAATAGATTGATCTCAGGAACTGACACACAGGATGTGTTTCTTTATAATTTCAGAGATATGGGCACCATATGTGTGAGACTTTCTGAGACAATCCCCAATTCAAACACTCCGTTTCATAAGCAAACCCTCCTTGTCAGGCACATAGTTTATTGCTAAACTGGAAAATACGGTTAGTTTCATCCTCGATCATTTACTTAGAAACATGCCTCCCCAAGTTATTGAAAATATAAAACTTGGTTTTGCCCATTATTAGACTTTATTGATTTTTAAGTTGCTGCATAGAATTCTGGGCCAAACCAAATGTTAAAAAACAGTTTGGTGCACCATAATGTACACTCCAAGTCAACAGATTATATGTGTGTGTATATATATATACAATGTGTATCTGTATGTGTTAGTTATCTGTCACTCAGTCGTGTCTGACTCTTTTGTGACCCCCTGGACTGTAGCCCACCAGGTTTCTCTATCCATAGAATTCTCCAGACAAGAATACTGGAGTGGGTTGCATTTCTATCTCCAGGCGATCTTCCTGACCCAAGGATCAAACCCAGGTCTCCTACATTGCAGATGGATTCTTTACCATCTGAGTCACATATATATATATACATATATATATATATAAATAATACATATTTATATACATAAATAATTATCTTCACTAATGTCCCCCAAGGACACAAAATATTGTTGGACTTACAGTTGGTATTCAGAAAATATTTGAATGATAGACGTAACTTTATTCATAAATATCATTAGCATCATTGTAACGTCAATGATTTTTAATTCATCATTTCTAAGCTCCAGGCATAGAGTCAAGTTTTGTTTTCTTGAATAGGGAACAATCCTACTTAATTTTAACAGTAAATATAAAATACTGTTAATCTCATGTTACAAATCACACATACATATGATGAGGCAGCCAAGACTGAATGTTTAAGTAACTTGCCCCAAATCACAAAACTTGCCCAATTCACACAGTGGCATAATTTCAGTGAATATTGGCTGAATAGATTTGAACTTTCATGAAAAATTAGGTGGTGTTCTTTTGTTTCTGGTTAATATGCGTGTTGTGTTAAGGAAAGATTAAAAAAGAACTTGAAAACCGTTTTCCAGCTGTAACAGAAAAATGAGTATTGATATGCACTCAGGAACAGATACAACAGCCAATTCCCAGAGATTTCTAGGCTCATATATTTTCCTACATGGCTACAACCAAAGGAACCTGGAAAGATGTGGTGCCAAAGGGAATTGGCTGGTGGTTCCATTTAGGCAACAGCAGTGCTGTTCTTAATGCTAACAGTCAAACTCCTGTTTTACTCTAACAAAGGCAAAGACAGAAGAAGGCCCTACGCTCTGCCAGTCTGCACTGATTACTTGAGTCTAAATGGATTTTTCACTTGTTTAAAATGTATTTATTGAATACCTACTTTGTGCTAAACCTGTTTTTTGGATACAGGAAAACACAGCTGATTGCGACGCACAAGTGTATACAGCTATGGGTGCGTGCTAAGTCACTTTAGTCATATCTGACTATTTGCAACCTCATGGACTGTAGCCCACCAGGCTCCTCTGTCCATGGGAAATCTCCAGGCAAGAATACTAGGGTAGATTACCATTTCCTCCTCCAAGGGATCTTCCCATCCCAGGGATAGAATCTGAGTCTCCTGCGGCTCCTGCGTTGCAGGTAGATTCTTTACCACTAAGCCACCAGGAAAGTCCATCTATAGCCACAGTGTGTACTTAGTGCTACTTAGAAACTCAAGGGGAGACAGGGCCATAGGTCCCATCTGTAGAGCAGATATAAACCTTGCCGTTTGCTCATAGACCCCAAGTGGGACTCCGTAGGTCACTGGGCTGCACTGGGCACCATTCCTTCCCTTTGACTTTCCTCTATTAACCAGAGAGCAAACTGTGGATGAGAGAGAATAACAACTGCTCTCATTGCCCTAGTGCAGTGGTGAGAACTAAGTTCCCACAGCTTTCATTATGGGGGCTTCCATTTTGGATCAGGGAGAAGCTAAAGTGAACTCTAATGAGTCGTCAGCATCAGGGAAAGGCTGTGGACATTAGGCCAAGTGACACCTCTTCTGAGAGGTCCTAGCTTACTGCTCCTTCTAAAGTAACTCCTGCAGTAAATCAACTCTACTCCAGCAAAAAAAATTTTAAAGGAAAATATAAAAGGGAATATTAAAAATAAATGAAAATAAAGTAGCTCCTCCTCCCTGACATCTCGTCACTGCCTGTCACCATCTCCTTTGACCCTGCATGATTTTCTATTTTTTTAATTAGTGTTTATTGGAGTATTATTGTTTTACAATGCTGTATTGGCTTCTACTGTACAGCAAAGTGAGTCAGCTACGCATATCCATATATCCTGTCTTTCGGGGATTTCCTTCCTGTTTAGGTCACCACAGAGCACTGAGTGAAATTCGCTGTGCTATACTGTAGGCTCTCATTAGTTATCTATTTTATATATAGTATCAATAGTGCACATATATAAATCCCAATCCCAATTCATCTCACCTAACCCCTGCTCCCGACTCTGCTTAATTTTCTATGTTACACTAAGAACACTCCTGACTATAGGGACTTGTTTATCTCAATCAACTGTATATGCCTGTGCTATACAACAGGGTGGTTATGGTTTAGTTTCTAAGTCATGGCTGATTCTTTGAAATCCCATGGGCTGTAGCCCACCAAGCTCCCCCATCCATGGGACTTCCCAAGCAAGAATACTGCAGTGGGTTGCCATTTCCTTGTCCAGGGGATCTTCCCGACCCAGGGATGGAACCCAAGTCTCGGGGCTCCCGCATTGGTAAGGAGAGTCTTTAACCACTGTACCACCTGTGTTGAGTGTTAGTTGCTCAGTTGTGTCTTTGAGACCCCATGAACTGTAGCCTGCCAGGCTCCTCTGTCCATAGAATTCTCTAGGCAAGAATACTGGAGTGGGTTGCCATTCCCTTCTCCGGGGGATCTTTCCAACCCAGGGATTGAACGCAGGTCTCCTGAATTACAGGCTGATTCTTTACTGTCTGAACTACCAGGGAAGCTCTTAGAAGCCTACAAAACAGGGTATGCACTCAATAAATACATTTTAAATAAGTGAATATTCATTTAGTCTCAAGTAGTCAGTATAGCCTGACAGAGCACAGGGCATTACTCTGTCTTTGCTGCAGAGGCAGTGAATATGCTGAGCCCTCAGGGTATCCTTCATCCAGCAGATTTTTTGCTCTTTTAAAACCAGTTCTGTAATTTCTTGCCCAGCTATTTAAAGGTTGGGAGGCAAGGGTGGGGAGTATCCAGCCAGCTCTAGAAGACCTCTGGATAAAAAAGTTCGAAAAGGCAAATGATCCTGAAGTTGTAAATTGCAGTCTGAGCAAGCTGATGAATTTGGGGGTCAAGTTTGGGGTATTAGGGATAATGAGGTCATCTTTTTTCCATTTGAACTCTTAAGTAGTTTTCCACTTAACCTCTATTGCAAGTAGTCTTACAATATTTATTGTCCATTAATCTACACACTGCTTTGTGTCTTGATGCTAATGATCGTGAATGAGTATATGTGTGTGTGCACACCCATATACATTGGCCTCTGGAATCACACTGAGTTGGAATAGACTCCCAACTATCTTTCAGTGGTTTCTTTTAAAGGTTGGGTAGCCTTGAACAAGTTACATAATACTTGCCATCTTCACTTTCTTCATCTATACTAAGTCGCTTCAGTTGTGTCTCACTCTTTGCAGCCTATGGACTATAACCTGCCAGGTTCCTCTGTGCATAGGAATTTCCAGTGGAAATTGGAGTGGGTTGCCATTAGCTTGTCCAGGGCATCTTCCCAACACAGGGATCAAATCCATGTCTTACATCTCCTGTAACTGGCAGGTGAGTTCTTTACCACCAGCACCAGCTGGGAAACACTTCATCTCTAAAATGGAGCTAATCATAGTGACTTCACCTAATTATGAGATTAAAAGATGGATCTCATTTCAATACCTGAAAGGAAACTATCAAGTTAGAGCTCAGTGCTGTTAGCTCTCTGTGGGTTACTACCCTACTAGTAATCACCTACTCAGCCTGACTCTCCGTCTCTTTAAGTTGTTGTTTGTTAGTTAACAAGGGATAATTTTGACATAGTGGAAAGGATAGCAGGACAGGGAAGAAATGGATTCAAGTCCAAGCTCCCTCTGCCTCATATTAGCTATTCAACAAACCACTTGAGGGTTCTATGAATGAGCCATGTGTCCTTGGACAATTGATACCTCTGAACTTAAAAATGTTTAGTGGTATAGATAACTTTATTCATTTTAATGATTTTAACCCACAGCTGAGTGTCTAGAAGGATGGATATAGGTTGCACTGTAGGTAGTCTCCTCAATATAGTCACCTGAACAAGGATGAATATTAAGTGTAAATTCCTTTTGGTCTCTACTTTCTGAGCCTCATTTCCTCATCTGCAAGATGGGAATGATAACTTTTTGCAGGATTACTGGTAAGGAATATGTATATTTATTATAGAGTCAATGGAATATTAATGGCATTAGTATCTTAACACATAGGAACATAATTCAAGTTGTAAAGTGACTTGCACTTTCTATTTCTACAAGGTATTGAGTTTTGCTTAGGATCTCAATACAAAGGGTTATAAGGCACATTTAGAACCAGCTTTACTGAGGGAAATAGACTGACCTCAGGGACTGACACAAAGGATGCATCATTATAGTTCAAAATATAACAAAAACAGACCAGGTCAATGTCCCTTCACTTACAGCTGATATTTAAACATACAGAAGCACAAAGGACAAGAGGAGATATATTTTTTAATATGGTTAGTGAATGCATGACTCAAGGTCACATCTAATAGCAGAAAAGGTTTTAGAACATAGGTTTTCCTTACTCTTTAATGTGTGGGAGGAAGAAGAAATAGATCAAGTCATATGTAGAATGATTAGAGTTAGAAATACTAACTTAGGTAGGTGACACTAGCAAGACATCTGGAAATGTATTTCTTTGTAACAAGACATATTCTGCCTTTGGCCGTTTGCCTGCAAATGGTGGATTAGAAAGAATGGTCAACAAAAGGCTAAAAAGCAGTGGTTCCCAAATATGGATGTATATCCAATTCCCAGGGAATCTGTAAAAATTACAGAAGTGTGGCTCCCACAACATTCTGAGTTAATTGGCATGGGGAGCTACAAGGGTGTCAGGAGTTTCTAAATCTCCTTAAGTAACACTAATTGCAACAAAGTTTGGTAATCATTAGGTTAAAGTCTAAGAAAACTTTCACGACCTCATTTGGACAGATACACATCCCTCAGGTGCATTGCCTCTGCTACTGTCCTCAGCTAGAAACCCTAAGAGAAGTACCCAGATGATGCCTCCCAGGAGTCTTCACATTAGAGCACCTGACCCACCCCTTCCTTCTCCCCTTCTGACCTGCTCTTCCTCTCTGGTTTTGAAGTTGACCTTTGTCTTTACCAGTACCACTGCACTTCTTCTAGCAGAGACCCTGGAGCTAATTCTGCAGGGGTTTAGCAAAACACCTTTCAAAGACCTTGTCATCTGAGCTGTCTCTGGATCCAGAACTTTAGGTTTCAGATTTCTCTTCTTTTGTACCAAGTTGATCAATGGCTTCCTAAGATGCCCATTCTCCCAATTGTCTATTTGTTCCCGAATAGGCAATGGCACCCCACTCCAGTACTCTTGTCTGGAAAACCCCATGGATGGAGGAGCCTGGTGGGCTACAGTCTATGGGGTCACTAAGAGTCAGACACAACTGAGCGACTTCACTTTCACTTTTCACTTTCATGCATTGGAGAAGGAAATGGCAACCCACTCCAGTGTTCTTGCCTGGAGAATCCCAGGGACGGGGGAGCCTGGTCGTCTGCCGTCTATGGGGTCACACAGAGTGGGACACGACTGAAGTGACTGAGCAGCAGCAGCAGCAGCAGCAAGCTTCATCCTAAAATTCACTGTGGCAAAGGGGGGAAATTACACAAAGACCTGACATGAAATCCTCACTCCTATGTGGCCACATATACCAGTGTCAAATCCTTACGTGAAATCTTTCCTGATTTCTCTCGATCAGATGTGATTTCTCCTCAGTTTGAACCCTCATAAAACTTTACTAGTCCAACTGTAGTATAGTCCAGCTCAAGGGTGTTACATTCAAGAAATCTTGGATTAAATTCCATTCACTCTCTTTAGTAACCCTGTGACTTTGAGTGGGTTACTTTACTTTTCTGAGGCAAAGTTTTTTTTCCATAAAGTTTTCTTGTTGGGGGGCATGGCAGGGCACTAGATACAATTCATATCAAATATCTATCTCGATGCCTGATACATATTAAACAGGTGATAAATAGTAGCTATTATTTTACTTTTTTATGGGCCAGACTGCATTTTACCTTACACTGTGGTTATTTAAAAACTTCTTTGACTATGCTTTTCCTATGAGGCATTCCATTTAGATGTGTACTACATCTTGTTCATTTTTAAAATAAATTGCAGTACAGTTGTATGCTTCTAAGAGACATTCATATTTAAATATTTTACATTTAAATTGAAGAAAAATTTAAGAGTGTGAAGTTATATTTACTTTGACTCAATGACATTTTTCTAGGTTGTGAACACAGCAGTATATTATGAACTCCACATAGATAACATTCAAAATATTATTGAATTTAAGATATATGCAGTGGGATAATACTAAGTCTATGCAGACTACTGCTACAGAGTAAAGGATTAAAACCAAGTTGGGGGTGATGAAACTGATTTTTCTGCAGGGAGCTGTCCCCCCATTCAGTGTCATACAAGCTGCCACAGGTTCTGACCTTACAGCCTGTTAGTGGAGCACAGCCTGGATGAGCATGGGTAAAAACAGAACCTTGTAAAAGGACTGTGGGGCTTATGCTCTATTCTCCAATTACATTAACTTATAGCTCCCACATTATATAAAAGCCAAGAAGTTAATAATATGCTACTTGTTCTTAGATTAAAAATACAACTGTGTAATAAAACTTTGCTAAACGGTCTCTCCCAGTGATCCATAAATAAGTCCTTTCCTCATAGAAAATAAATGAATCAGTGGAAGGTATGAATTTAACAATTCAAGAAATATTTCTTAAAACAATCTCAGTTGGTAAGGAATCCATGTGTGAAAAAAGAAATTTGAAATTCAATATTTTGGGACTATTCCACAGACTTTACAACAATGATTAGTTTCGATATGACTTACTTTCTAGTAAGTCTGTTACCCATTCGTTGCACAATTCTTGTTTTCCAAGAAGGTAGGTGACTAAACACCATCTTTGTTTGGAGGAGAGTGGCATTCAGATTTGGTACTAGTCATTGATTTAAGACCTTGAATTCTTACAGTTGCCATAGCTTTCTCTGAAAACAAAGGATCCAGTTCTAGGTACAGTACAAGTAACTCCGTAATGTACATTTGACACACTTCTACAAGAAGTTTTTCTATTCACCCAGCTCAGCTATTATATAGCTAAAAAGAAAAGAGGAGAAATTATATCTTCATTATAGTGCTATAATCCAGAAATGTCTTAGAATTTTGAATCAATAGTCCCAATATTGCTTCATTCACAACATAATATATATACTAAAATTCATACTTTTAAAGAGTCAAACTATTGAAAATTTAAAAAAACCTCCGCTGGAATATAGTAAGCATTTTAAAAACAGTATTTCGGTTGTCAGAACAATCTTATTTAATTTAGCCTTTGGAAAACTGCAGTGAAAACCAGTTTAACGAATGATTCAACTTGTGCATATTGGAATGAAAGGAAAAAGTTTAGAATTTAGGAGTTCTTTTCAAACCTACTCTATAACATTTTCAATTGTATCTACGAACAGTTTGATGGGCATAACTATTTATTCTACCCAACTCTACACAAATATACATTTTAACTTTTAGCCTTTCATCATTGGCATGTTTGAATGTGTGCTGACCCTCAAAATATTTTGTTAAAATGACCTTTAAAAAATCATAATCCTTCTTAAACTTTCAAAGGTACATTATCATATGTCTTCAACTGAAAAGAGAAATCTGCCGGAAAGAACCTTGAAATCTACAAGGGCCATTGAAGTTGTTCTTATCTGTCGCCTCCCTTTCCCAGCAAAGCTCAACAACCAACTTGCTTGGCTTTGCTCTCAGGCCGAGTTGAAAGTCTATATATACTCAGGCCGCCAGTTGGGAAAGCCCTCGGTAGCCAATCAGAGCTTCCCGCTCTATTGCGTCACACCTCCCCCCTGGGTGTGACGTCAAAGGCAATCCCAGGCCAGCCACGTGGGTTGTAGAAGTGCAGGCTTTCTGGGCAGCTGTTCGGGAGACACCAGGCAGCAGTGGTCCCCAAGGGTGAGGAGGCTGGGAGGAGCCGGCAGAGCTCCTACACCCACCTCCTGGGAGCAGGGCTGCTGCAGCTCGCTGGAGCTGGAGGCGCGCGGGCTTGGTGACTTCCAAGTACTTCGCGCGGCCCGTTTGGGGGATGGAGGGAGTGGCCGCGGGAAGCTGGCACCTAAGCCTGTGTAATAGGACCCGGGTCTTGTAAACCCTCCTCTCCAGGCACCGCCTCTCAGCTCCCAGCCCCTCTTTCCAGACTTAATTATCCCTTCAGAGCCATTTCCCCTCGGCTGCGTATCCTGGGCCAGAAGAACAGCCTCTCGCCTCCCAGTCCTCGCCCTCACACAGACCCTCCTTTCAGACCCGCCCTCCTGTTCACAGGGACCCATTTTGTAGCCCTCGCTCACGCTGGGCGGGAACCAGCTTGACGAATTCCGCCCAAGGTGTTGATTATCCATCCCAACCTAGCCTCTGGCTCGCCTCCCATCTTCACCCCCGGCTCCCAGTGGACCCCCAAGCCCCAGCCCGGGGCTGGGCGCTGGGCACGGCACCCCAAAGCCCCCACCCGACTGTGCCCCCCGCTGCAGCTGCGGAGAGAGGCGCCAGCGTGCCCGATGCCACGTCGGAATTGGCTCCCGGGACGATGCAGCTGCCTGCGCGCCACACACGGTCCCCATGCACGCCCTGCCCCCGGGGGCTCGGCGGCCGACTGCAGGGATGCGCGCTCTCCTCCCGCTCGGGTCTCCCAGTGCCACTGCCTGGGTCGGGGACCCCTGGCCGTAGTGAGGCTTCCTGAGCAGGGCTGAGCCCAGATAGACCCACTCTGACACTTAAACGGGGTGTAGAGATTGCAAAGAGGTGGGGGGGGGGGGTGGGTAGGGGAAAAAAGGGGGAGTGGCCGAGCGAGGCCGGTAGCCGCGCGGAGGTGGCGAAGGACCCTCCCTCCCTGGGGCCAGAACTGGGACCAGCGATCGCTTTAACCCTTTGCATTCCAAGAAACAGGCTTCCTTCCCACTTAGGAGGAAAACGCGCTAGGCTGTTCAGGGCTTTTCTCCCCACACAGAGTGTGGGAAAAAAGGGAGAGGTGATGAGAATGGAAGGGGGAAGGGGGCAGCAGTGGGGAATGTATTTTCCTTACACAGTGGAGATGCTTGTTTCCTAGCTCGGGAGCCCCTCGGCAGCTGCGGAAGATGTGGAATGGAAAAGTACATCCCGGGAAGTGCAGCCTTTCCCAGGCAAAGAGGTTACCTGTGTTCCCATAAAGGCAGCAGATTTCTGGCGAGCGCCGCAGAGATGGGACAAGCCCCGGGATAGGTTACTAAGCTTGCAAGGGATCCGAAATATCCCCTGATTTGCAGCCTGTTGGAAATGTTCAGACCTCAAACTTTTCTGTCGAACACGGACTTAAAATTGCGTTTAACTCTTAACGTGGGGTAATGACCCCCCTCCCTGGCCTATTCGAGGACCCTCACCGTTCACCGAATCGCGCCAGTGTAACGTACCTTGTTCAGCTCTTGGTCATAAAGTTGTCCTCAGCCTGTCTGTGTGGTCCTGAAGGGTCGGTGGCGGGCAGTTTCCAAAATTGAGGTAATAGGAGATCAGATGAATTTGAGACGACCGGCCAAGAAAAATAAAAAATTTAAAAACAACATTTAAAAAGGATAGGGGAGTCTCAAATGTTTAGGTATCCCCTACTTAAAATAAAATCACTAGTATTTTTAAATATTTCCGTTGCACTTCAATCTTCTAACTCTTAAAAGAAAATGTTATCTGTGCTTTGAAAATAACTTAACTTTATTTTATTTTATGCTCTAGTTCCTTCCCCCTAATATCAGAAAGTCTCTGCTCTCTTTTTGTATTAAAGGAAAAAAAAAAAAAAAAGCCTGGTAAAAAGTCAGCAGAACCCAGGAAGCGTAGAATCAGGAGAATGTCTTTGGCTGGGGCTGGTTCAAGTCCCTGGTTCAATGGGCTGCTGGAAGCCAGGACTGGGTAATTCTTTCCAGACGTCTTGACTTCTCCTTCCTCGCGGTTGTTGCCTTTCTGCCTCCTCCAACTTAAGGGGGTCTTAACAAGTGAGCTGGTGGGTGTTTTAATAGGGCGGAGGAGGGAATAGGGGTGAGGGGAGTGGAGAAGGGAGGTGCGGACTGGGAAACCGGAGGGGAGGGAACTGGGAGCGCGGGCGGGCGGGCGGGAGGCGGGGAGGGGGAGAGGGCGAGAGAAATTGGCCATTCAAAGCTCTCTCTGAGCTAGAGGCCGGTTCTAAACGCCAATGAATTCAATTAACTTGATTGCAAACGTGTGCAGAGCAATGCTGTGCACACAGGCGACCCACCACCTGAGTCCCTCCTTTCCTCCAGCGGAGGAGCAGGGAGGCCAGGCTGCGTAGACATCCCTGACTCTTCTGACTTACAGGGATTCCCACTTCTCGATGCACTGCCAGTTCTGTTTAAGTAATTTGCTTTAAGACCAAATGGTGCCCTTAGGCTAAGTAACGGCCCTGGGAAGGGAGAGCTGGGGTGTGTGTGTGTGTATGTGTACACCTGGAGCCTCCGAAAGCCGGCTGAAACTCTAAAAAATCTGTGACTGGTCTACCACTGGTTAACCCTTTCTTCCCTCCAACTCAAAAGTTTCTGAGCTGATGTCAAGTGTCAAAATTCTCCTTTACATAGAAGTTTCGCCTTGGGTAGGCGAAAGAGCAGAAAAATAATTGTTTTTTCCTTAACCTGATCCCCTAACATTAAAATACGCCAGCAACGAGCATTATAAATAAAATATAACAAAATAAAAATCGTCCTCTAGAGAACTCCAGAACAGCGCGCTTTAAAAAAAAAAAAAAAAAAAAAAAAAAGGCCGTGTCTAAGGAAGCTGCGTAAGTGGCTTTTGCTTCTTGAGAGACTTTTAAGAAGATAACAAGTCAGAATACTTATTTTTGCTTCGTGATGGTCTATTCGCGTCTTTCTTCCAAGGGCCCAAGGCGGGGGCTTAATTTTGTCCTTTCCTTTTACCCCTTTCTTTAGTTCTCTTTGGTCCTCGTCAAAAGCCTCCCGATGACTTCAAATGGACAGTAGGTGGCACTGTTTAGGAAAAAATGAAAGTGAGCTTACAAATTAACTATTTCGGTTTGGGGAGATTTCGCCGGTTATTATAGGATAAAAGAGATTTCTTTTTTCTTCCAACGTTCATTTGAGATGTGGACTTACTTCGAACCCGACTAGGCCTTGAAAGCTAGGTTCTTGCTCCTTATCACGTATCTTGTATAATAACGAACAAGTCAAATCGGAAAAGTCAGTAACCTGGGAGCGATGCTTTTTCAACACGTCCCGCAGGATGTGGTGGTGGTGGTGGTGGTGGTGGTGGTGGTGGGGTGGGGGGTAGGGGGAGAATGCTGTGAATAGAGGTCAAGAATTTTACTGCCGTACCTGGTGTCAGCCAACCCAGTCCCCAGGGGCCGACTTGCAAAGTACTACGCATTTCCGCCTATCCCTTCACCCCCACTCCCCACACACAGCGGTCACACCTCTGGCAAGTATTACCTTGGCCTGATGACTCTACAACGCGCCGGGGAAACCCACTTTCTAATTTTCTCCTGCAAACTTTGCAGCCTTCTGTCTTAGGTGGTCAACTCTTGAGAAACTGGCTTAAATTTCAGAGCCCAGTTTCATCTCACTGAATAAGAATTAGTGATTTGTAGTTGTATGGTTGTTTTTAAATGCTGAGTTATGATTGAAAATATATTATCTAACCTAAGTATTCTTACACATAACGTGAATTAAATGGACTTAGGGGTAGGGTGGAAATTGTGGGATGTCAAGTATCTAGCTGTGGAACCCCACACACAGGAACACAACCTCAGCTCTAAATTTCCATGAATATTATATGTAACACAGTGTTGTTGATTATTCCTTGGTAGCATTTAGTTTTTTCTGTGCTCAGAGTTCGAGTAATGAGAGCATTTAGTAAAACTGAGTTTCTTAAACAAAAATACACTTGTTATTTGTCCCCTTCTACTTGTAATTCATGATTCATAAAGCAAAAGTAAAATGTCTCCTAACACTAGATGAATATAAAAGCTAATTATACATCCATGCATTTCTATCAGTCTCCCCCGAGCCTAACAACACTCCCCCAAAAAAGAGAGGGAAAAGGATAGCACAATTTAAAGTCAGAGGAGAAAGCTCCTTGAAGGCAGAATATTGTTAACTGACAGATTTTCTTAGGGAATTCAGAATAAGAAAGACCTCACAAATCCCACTTTTGATGCATGATTGCATGATATAGGATCCATTTGTATAATCCTGGAATCATATTTCACCTCTTTAGACCTTTATTACCTAGCTGGTCAGTGGAGAAAATACCTACATTACAGAGTTATGAAGATAGAATGTATTAAGTTATATTGGCTTGGCCAAAAGGTTTGTTCAGATTTTTCTGCACGATGTTAGGGAAAAACTTGAACTTTTGGGCCAATCCAATGTTAGAAGATTAATGTGTTACCTCTCCTTTAGATAGAGCTTCCGAATGTAACCCAATGATTCTTAATATAACCAATCTGGATATCAAAAAAAAAAAAAAACTTTAGTACCCTTCTTCTTGCTTTCTATTCTTGATAAGCATTTCTATTCTTGATAAGCATTAACTAAAGCTTTATCCTATGCTCACTTATTGGACCTACTTCAGCTTTCTTCTGTCCCATCACTGACTCATAGATTAATTCCTCTGGGTGCCCCTAGATATACCCCAAACCTTCACATTTAACTGAAATTCCTCTCTGAGTCCTAGGCCTGAATTACAGCTACTAGCCAACTAATACTGATTCATAAGCAACAAATTAAAAGACATGAAGTCCAGTTCACAAACAAGCTGTTGTTGTTGTCAAGTCACTCAGACGTATCCAACTGTTTGCCACCCCAAAGACTGCAGTACGCCAGGCTTCCCTGTCCTTCAGTATTTCCCGGTGTTTGCTCAAGCCTATGTCCACTGAGTGGGTGAAACCATCCATCCATCCGTCTCATCCTGGCCAACTGAATAACATTTGATAGTTAATTTAAAGTTTAGCTTTCTGTTTTAAACATTAGCTGTTTGGACCAGAAAGTGACAGATGTTTTCAGGTTTTGATATTCTAAGGCCAACTTCATACAACCTTTATCTATTTCATTTTCAACTATGCAAGATAATGTAGCAAAAAACTTCAGAGGCAGATTTACTGGAGTCGGTGAGTTGTTACTGATCTCCTCCCTCTCACAACACAAAGTAAGTGTTTATATGTCTGAGAGACAAAGTTTCCATAACAAGGGTTTGTTTGTTTGTTTTTAAATTCTTCCATGAAGTGAGGTGAAATTCTACCATGGAGAGAAATCTGTGTGCAGGTCAAGAAGCAACAGTTAGAACTGGACATGAAACAACAGAACTGGTTCCGAATCAGGAGAGGAGTAGGTCAAGGCTGTATATTGTCACCCTGCTTATTTAACTAATATGCAGAATATATCATGTGAAATGCCAGGCTGGATGAAGCACAAGCTGGAATCAAGATTGCTGGGAGAAATATCAATAACCTCAGATGCAGATGATACCACCCTTATGGCAGAAAGCAAAGAAGAACTAAAGAGCCTTTTGATGAAAGTGAAAGAGGAGAGTGAAAAAGTTGGCTTAAAACTCGACATTCAGAAAACTAAGATCATGGCATCCAGTCCCATCACTTCATGGCAAATAGATGGGGAAACAGTGGAAACAATGAGAGACTTTATATTCTTGGGCTCCAAAATCACTGCAGATGGTGACTGCAGCCATGAAATTAAAAGACACTTGTTGCTTGGAAGAAAAGCTATGACCAACCTAGACAGCATATTAAAAAGCAGAGACATTACTTTGCCAACAAAGGTCCGTCTAGTCAAGGCTCTGATTTTTCCAGTAGTCATGTATAGATGTGAGAGTTGGACTGTGAAGAAAGCTGAACGCCGAAGAATTGCTGCTTTTGAACTGTGGTGTTGGAGAAGGCTCTTGAGAGTCCCTTGGACTGCAAGGAGATCTAGCCAGTGAAATCTAAAGGAAATCACTCCTGTATATCCACTGGAAGAACTGATGCTGAAGCTGAAACTCCAATACTTTGGCCACTTGATGTGAAGAACTGACTCATTGGAAAAGACCCTGCTGCTGGGAAAGATTGAAGGCCAGAAGAGCAGGGGATGACAGAGGATGAAATTTGAGTAAGCTCTGGGAGTTGGTGATCCACAGGGAAGCCTGGTGTGCTGCAGTAAATGGGGTCACAAAGACCTGGACACGACTGAGCGACTGACCTGACTGACCATAAGGTGCTTGCAGGATCTTAGTTCCTCGACCAGGGATTGGACCCACGCCCTTGGCAGTGAAAGCACAGAGTCCTAACCAGGGGACCACCAGGGAATTCCCCAGAAAAAGGATTGACTACCTTCATAATTCTCTGCATAAGAGAGCCTCAAACATTTTGGGGTAAAGGATCTCTGTATACTCTTAAAATTATTGAGGCCTTCAACAAACGTGTCTATGTGGGTTATAGGCATCAATATTTAGCATGTTAGGAATAAAACCTGACACAACATTGTAGATCAACTATACTTGAATAAAATAAATTTTAAAAAAGAAAAGCTGACTGAAAGAGTTTAAAAAATATTAACTCATTTAAAGTACTGCACACAATGACTAGTCAACTTAAGAACATATTTTTATGAAATGTGATGTTGTAGTCCATCTTTTCAGTTCTCTACTATCTGGTTTAATGAAAAAAAAAAAAGGATTTTCATCATTCAATTGTTACTTGAATTAACGATTGACATTTTAAAACTCTGGCTTCAAACAGACGTGTAATTGGGAAATGGAGTATTTTAATAGCTTTTTTCAGAAGCTTTTTTTTGTGTGTAGCTTTTTTGTTGTTGTTGTTCTTTGATGCTAAGTCAAAACTTCAAAGAGTAATTTTTTAAAGGTAAATTGCAAGGACTGCGCTGGCGGTCCTGTGGTTAAGAAATTGTACCCGTCACTCAGTCATGTCTGACTCTTTGCGACCCTATGGACTGTAGCCCATCAGGCTCCTCTGTCCATAGGATTTCCCAGGCAAGAATATGGAGTGGGTAGCCATTCCCTTCTCCAGGGGATCTTCTGAACCCAGGGATCAAACCCAGGTCTTCTATATTGCAGGCAGATTCTTTACCCACTGAGCCAGCAGGGAAGCTGGACCACTTTCCAATGCAAGGGACACACTGGATCCCACATGCCTCAGGGCAATTATGTCTCAACTTGAGAGCCTGCAAGTGGCAACTGTTTAGCCTTCAAGCCTTAGAGCTCATGCTCCATAACAAAAGAAGCCCCCAGGCTGCAACTAGAAAGCCTGAGCCTCAGCAAAGACCTAGAGGAACCAAAAAAAAAAAAAGTTTTAAATAAAGGTAAATGGCAATGTTGAATCTGAAACAACAGGAATGAACTTTGTGTACCCTGTCAAATTAAAATCTGCTGGTTTATCTTATACTGTAAATGCATCTTTTACAACTGTTAATGAATTTGTGATATCATGTATCAGTCATTTCTAAAATATCAGCTCACTAAATTATATAAATTTCCCAACTGTTGATATATTTCATTATTCCATATTTTAAAAATCATAACCATTGAATCACCACCAAACTTCTCCAAAAAGTCTTCCACTATTGGGAAGCTGTCACGGTCATGGTGGCAAATAAAGTTTACTGAAATTCTAATATTCTTTTGAAAGCTCATATATTTTCGCTAGCATCAAATAATGTCAATCATTATCATCACAGATATTTATTTTCAAAAAAATAAAATATCTTCCAAAACACCCAAGTCTGAATAATAGTTTGCCTGCGAATTATTCTTTCACGTGAAAATGGTATGCCAGGATAAACGTGACCCCCTCAGCTCACAGCTCAATCACAGCTTTTTCACCAGACAAACATGGTAGCTTGGTGTTTCTTCACCAATAATGTTAAAAAGACATACACTCAAAGATTGACATTTAATAAAATGAATAATTTTTTTCACTGTTTTCTCACGAACTTTCTTACTTAAAATTTTTTTTTTTTGGATGTGGACCATTTTTAAAGTCTTTATTGAATTTGCTGCAATTTTGCTTCTGTTTTATGTTTTGGGTTTTTGGCTATAAGGCATGAGAGATCTTAGCTCCCCAACCAGGGAGCATGCCCTGTATGGAAATGTGAAGTACCAACCACTAGACCACCAGGAAAGTCCCTCAAGAACTTTCTTAAAATTTTTTTTTTTCTTTTTTTCCTGTATGGGGGAAAAGAATGCAAAAACTGGTAGGACTGAGAGTGCAGTTTAATGCCACTGCCTTGATTCATGCTAAGGTATAAGCAGCTTTATTCACCATTATTTTTGCACCATCAGAGTAAGTGTCAATGTAGTGAAAGATGCAGATAATTTCTTAGTCTTATTTTAAAAATAGTGTTGATCTTGCTGGTCCTCTGAAAGGGTCTTGGGGTACCCAAGCATCTTCAGATTACACTTTGGAAAATGCCAGCTTACATTAAGCATAGCAAATATAGCAGTATATAAATCTGTGTGTTTCACTTTAAGAATATAAATAAATTTTCACATTGAGAAGAGATCTACCAGTGGGAATATTAGGGGAAGCACATTGACTGGAACCGGCCCACCCTGGCCAGGCACCATAGAAACCATTTGTGTACATTGTTTTATGACAGGAGGTCCTGGTAAGGAACACGGAACTGATAAACCACCACCAACGGGAAGAGTTGGGAAAAGATCAAAAGGAGACACCACATGTCTGACCGCCTCCCAGAATCCTCACTGGCATCCATCTTGGCACCACCAGGAAGGACTCTGAGTCAGAATGAATGGCTAGAAACTAGTCCTATCACCATAAAACCCAAGACTGGGAGAGCAGTTCTCCTGGGTTTCCTCACTCTACTGCTCACCACCCAGGCGCCATTTCCAATAAAATCTCTTGTTTGTCAGCACATGTGTCTCCTTGGACAATTCATTTCTGAGTGTTAGACAAGAGCCCACTTTCAGGCCCTGGAAAGGGTCCTCTTTCCTGCAACAGGAAGAGAAATATTAATAGTGATTCTGTCATATGAAGCATGCCTATAGGAAACAGCAATGCCCAGAATGATATTTCAGAGAACAGGAAGGATTCAGAGAACCTAACAGACATGGAAAGCTTTCACAATGCTGGCATATACATGTGAGACTTAGCATATTCTCTATGAGCCAAAGGGAATTAAAACAATATGTCTCAGCCTCATAAAAGGTAGTATTTTGTAAGATTCTGTATTGTGCAAAGATAGAAGAGGATTGTTCAGGAATTTAGTGAAAGTGTTAGTCACTCAGTGTATCCTATGACCCCATGGACTATAGCCCAATGAGCTCCTCTGTCCATGGAGTTCTCCAGGCAAAAATACTGGAGTGGGTAGCCATTCCCTTCTCCAGGGGATCTTTCCAACCCAGGGATAGAACTTTACCATCTGAGCCACCTGGGAAGCCCATCAGGAATTTCGTTTCTATTAATAGTTCCCAGTTTAGATAATGTGAAGAGGTTTCCAGTAGTTCATTGAAATTGGACTGCATATTTTTAATGTTAATTCCAAGGCTGAACTCTTGAGGCTCCAGGATTAATTCAGATGAAATTTTGAAGGTAAGACCAGGTTTTTCACTTGTGGGTACAGGGAGATATTGAAGCATCTATCAGACACCCAGGAAATCAGAATGAACAGATTAATTCACTAATATATAGAAGAGGATGCTTTAAATCTCATCGTAGTTTTTGGAGATCTCACTGTATCTGGCAGAATAATAATTTTTCAATTGTTGATAATTTTAAATTAAATTTTGAGTGTTATTAAAGCTGTGCATTAAAGATTACCGAAAAGAAAGAAAAGAAACAAAACTCCCTTTCCTCCTCAGATACTCTCTTTATAATCTTCTTTCAATATCCCTTTCCATGGATAAGGAAACTAGCTTTAAACTATTGTGTGGCTTAGTCTAAAAGATTATTCAAAAGTATCTGAGACGAATGACTACGATTTGCTTGGCGTCACAATATCCAAATACAACCATCTGAATGAATTATTGAAAAAGAAAAAAAAGAGGAAATCTTATATTTTAAAACTTTATCTTAAAGCAGCAAATAGATGAGAGCTTTGCTTTCATGTTATTGGGACTATTTAAATTTTAAGAATTATCCCCTGGCTCATATGGGATTCAGATTAGAGAGGGACAGAGTTGTTTCATGTAACCTAAATGACATTTTTATTACTTGCATTTTCTGACCCAGATTACAGAAAAGGACAGAACTGTTTATTCTCAATTTAAATACCAACAGCTCCATCAGTAAGGGTTTATATTTTACATGACAAAACAATAAAAGCAGAAAGAGCTAGTTGAGGGGAAGTCTAAATCTAACTGTCCTTTGATATTTTAATAGTCTTAATTGTAATGACTAAGGAGATTTTGAAATGGAAGTGCTCACAAGCAATTGCTAATAGTTGTAATTGTGAAAATATAGCTACATTGTTTAACTTATCTTCTTTGAATATTGGGTGGCATTTCAACTTTTTCCTGAAAAGCTTAATAAGATTTCCAGCTTTAAAAAAAATCTTAAAGATATACTTAATTTCTGGAAACTAATGTATTTCTTATTAAAGGGGGTAGTTAAAAGTCTTCTAGGTAGAGGAAATTTCTTTTTATATATAATTAAGGGGAAAAAAAATAACTCCGTTCTCAGAAAAGTGAATATATGCTCAAAAATGTCCATACAATTTCAAGGGGTTCACTGATTGCCTTCCCCCAGATCTGTTCAAGAGCAAATTTAAAATGTCCTTGTCCAACAGGAGTGTTGTTGGGTCTTTGTAAATACTATAATACATACCCTAAACCTTTAATTATTTAGCAACTATATCATATATTTAAAAGTTTTTTAAAAGGACAAAGGGGTAAAAAACTAAACATGCCTTTTACTTTCTCTAGTGATTCACAGTAATTTTTTTTTTCATGCATCAATTTAGGGAAGGTAAAATCTCAAATTAAGGAAATCAGGCATTTGAGAGAAAGTCATCCAAGGGTAATAGGAAACTGGAAATAGAAGATTTTTAAAGAATACATCATTTGCCTTTCCTTGGGAATTGAAATCTGATTCTATACTTTTATACTTTTAAGAGAACAACAGCAACAATAACAAAAGCCCAAATTCTAATTCAAGCTTTCGAGTTAAGAAGAGTGCCTTCTAACTCAAGTGCCTGAAATTATTAGGAGGAAAATGCTGAAACAATTCAGTAAAGTGAGACTTCCTACCTTTGTCCAAGCGACGTATAAGCTCCAAATCCCAGTTAGCAGAATTATCATTCCAAAGGTAACTGCAGCCTGGCACTGCACTCTCTGTCCTACAAAATGCCATTAAGAAATGGGACATCTTGCATTGCCTTAGTCACATCCTCCCTACCTTAGGCTTAAATATAACTTGAAGATGAAAGCAGGCCACTGTCATGCTAGTCAAAGGAGTTACATTCTCCTGGCTTGTAGGAATGATCTCTCCCATAGGACTGCTTTCCAGTATTTTAATAGTTCAAAGTTCAACCCAGATCCATGTGGATCTGAAAACTTAGTATGGAGGGGTGCCATCTATTTAACTATGCTTAAGCTAAGAAACTAGAACGTATTTTGACTTGTCTCTTGTAGACAGCACCTGTTGTTTTGTTCAGACTGAATTTGCCAGGCTTCTAATGAAGCAATTAGGGAAGTTGCCTCATTGTTTATTTTGAAAAGCCAGATGGTTCCAAGAATCAGAGGTGACAAGTAACTTAGACTTCTCAAAGTATGAACTGAGGTCAGCCTCCATTGCGATAACCTGGCTGCTTTTAAAAATACAGACATGTCTGTGTCCAAACTCCAGACCCAGTTCACCAGAGTTTATAGTGGTGAATCTTGAGAATCAGGGCTCCCCAGGTGGCACAGTGGTAAGGAACTCACCTGCCAATGTAGGGGACACAAGAGACATGGGTTCGATCTCTGGGTTGGGAAGGTTGCCTGAAGTAGGAAATGGCAAATCACTCCAGTATTCTTGCCTGGAAAATTCCCATGGATAGAGGAGCCTGCCAGGCTCCTACAGTCCAAGGGGTCACAAAGATTTGGACATGACTAAGTGACTGAGCACGCACACCCTGAGAATCTATTTTGAAAGCTTCCTTGGGTAATTCTTATGTACTTTGAAGCTTGGGAACTTCTGCTTTACGAGTTTCTTGGGCTTTTTACACATAGCTCTTTCAAATTCAGTTTGGGGTCTTAACTGTACTTGGGAAACAAAAGAGCAAAAACTCTTTTGCAAAATGCAAATTGTGAATACCAAAGAATTTCTTTATTTAATGACATAATGATAGTCTTGAACATGATAAGGTTTGTATAATCAGTAAGTTTTCATTGGTGTATTAACCTAGTGATTTCTGCCCCAAGTGAGGAAATATCACGTATAGACCTGAGGCCTCTTGGACTAGAACTATGTGTTTTTGGCACCCACGCAACTACTACCTGTGTGGTCTTGGGCAAATTGCTTATCTCTCTAAGGTCTCAGTTTCTTTCTTTATGTAAAATGGGGAGATTACTAAAACCTTACCTTAGAAGCTCATGTTGTAAGTAAATAAAATTATCCCCATAATACTCTGATACCCTGTTAATCACTCAGTCACATCCAACTCTTTGCAACCCTATGGACTGTAGCCCACCAGGATCCCCTGTCCATGGGATTCTCCAGGCAAGAATACTGGAGTTGGTTACCATTGCCTTCTGCAGGGGAATCTTCCTGACCCAGGGATCGAATCCAGGTCTCCTACATTGCAGGCAGATTCTGATAATTGTGTGATAAAAGTTAACCATAATTACTGGTGTTGTTGGAAAGAAAGTGCTTAAGAACTTGTTCCTCCGTTGTCATAGAGATGTTCAATTTTTCTTATTCAGGTTAAGACTGTCTGCTACTGTACTTCTAAAATATGCTCAGAGTTCAAAAATTTTAAAAGCTGGTCAGATCTTTTTGAAAATCCAACAGACTTGGATTTTAATTCTTAAAGAAAATCCTTTTAAAGTACTCATTGAATACCAGCCGTAAGTATATAGTTCAGAAGGTATATGACCATTCACTGAGTTTACCTAAATTATAAAAAGCCCTAGGTTGAAGAATTAAAAGCCAAATTTAAAATACTTCTTTGAAAGAGTTGAATGTTCTTTTTTTTTGCATAATGTATTTACCCAAGGAAGCTTACTTAGATGGAGCATCTGGTTTTCAGCACATTCTTGCTTTACACCTATATTTCCAGCTGAAAAGCTCTGAGGTGAAGAGAGGTCAAATGAATTGCCCCACGTCACACACAATGAGTCAGTGATTCAGGCCAGATTGAATCAAGGAGTTTCTTTGGTAGGAGTGTCCAAAAATAAATAGTTAACTGAAAATAAATCTTTATACCTCTGTTTTTAGAGCAAAGAGAAGGAATATATTTGTTATTTTTCACATCTTTAATTTAAATTCCTAAATAAAATAAAAGACATTTCTAAATATAACAACTTGAGCATGACTTCCCAACTCTCTTCCAAATAACTGAATTTAGGCTATTTACTGACTATATTGAATTGGAAATATAACAATTCTGTCTAAGAAATTCTGGCCAATTTGTCATCTGTCTGTCATCTTTCCTCACTTGGAATCATTGTGTTCATTGTTACCAACTATTCGTTCATCAAAAGTTGATTGAGCATCTACTATGGGCCATCTGAGGCAGGAGATGGATGGGCCCCAGGCTGAACAGTTTATCACCTGTGGTCAGAAACTCCATAATAGCAGGAACATCAGAAAATCAGGATGATGCAGGAGGCTGGGCCCTGCCCAGATAAGAGATGAAAGAATATATATTCCTCATTCTCAAACTCAAGGATACCTCCCTGACTACAGATGTGCAGAAAGGCTTCTTGGAGGTCAAAAGAAAAAGGGCATCACCTCATAGTAAGTGATGTTGAGGCAGGCAGTAGCTGACTCCCTCCCTGCCCAGGGTAAAGTGATTGGACATTCACTCCCTACAGACTGACAGTCCATGACAAGAATAACAGGACAATTAAGGGAAGAGGTTAGGCCCTGCCCAGACCACAAATTTCTCATTCTCAAGGTCAGGAGACCTCCCTGACCACACATGTGCAGAAAAACTTCTTGGATGTCAAATGGAAGTTATGCCAAGAGAGGCTCATCACCCACAGTCCTTTGCAGTAGAATTCATCTTGGCTAAGAGATGCATGAGCACACATGGGAGGATCCTGAGACACATCAAATACGGACTGTGAACCAGAAAAGTCAAAATGACTGGCCAAAGGAAACCAGAAGAAATGCCCCATAAATATAATTCAAACTACCATTAGGGTGAGACTGTCCCTCTCTGAACCCACCTTTGTGTCTGTCCACATGCACTGTGCTCTTTTCCTCCTAATAAACACATAACCACTTTTTGTTTCTATGTGGGAATTCATTTCTTCGCAGCTGACGGGCCAGGGCCTTGCCACTGACCCCTGTCCCTAGTGGTCTAGTGGCTAGAATTCAGTGCTGTACTTCTGGCTGCCTGACCTCAGTCTGGCTGGGAACCGAAACCCTGCTTCAAACTGCTGCAAGCTGAGGCCACCTGCGATCTCATCTACCCTGACCACTAACCTTCGTAGGACTCAGCACAAGTACTAACAGAGGCTCACATGACACATGTCTAAATGCTTAGTATTGAAGAATTAAGTGGGCAAAGTATTCAATAAATTAATTCCTCTTCCTACCTTGAAAATGTACCCTTGTACAAACTTGCAAGGCCTGTTTCAAATTTAGAGTTCTCAATGCCTCAGCATTTTGTGCCAGAAACACAGTCTGAAAACTCACTACCAGCCACCATCTACCTGGTGCCAGTGAACTGCCTCTGGTCTGACCACCATTTATGTTTGTTTTTTTCCCCACTCCTGGCTATATCCTATAATGTGATGGGCAGTGCAGACATGCGTTGACTATACCAGTTTACACATTCAAGCACATTCATCGTTCCCCAAATCAGGCACCCATTGCACCATTCTTTTGACCTCTGACTTCCAATTCTTTGGTAGAAGCTTATGCTGGCCCTGAAAATAGGCTTAGTACCAGGGTCCTTCATGCCTGGGTGTCAGGGTAATACTTCGAGGCATCGCACCAGGACATCCATGAGAAGAAACTGCTCCACAGTATAATCTGAGCATATCCTTCTTCTATTGTACAATATCACCACTTTCCATTGTCAAATCAGCATAGGTGCAGTGCTTCAGTCTGATGTTGCCTTGAACATTGCAACCTGACAGCAAACCTTTCCGTGTAAATCACACTGGTTTAAACAACTTGCAGCACTTTTCCATGTCAATACCTTAGTCTGTTTGTCCTTTCTGCTCTTTTCTCACCTTGGTCCAAGTGTAAAAATTCTTATTATCTCTCCCTCTTGTTTTTATTTATTTATTTGCCTGCATGAGGTCTTATTGCAGCATGCAGGTTCTTTGTTGTGGCATGCAGGGTGTTAGTTTGTGGTATGTGGGACCTAGCTCCCTGACCAGGGATTGAACGTGGGCCCCCTGCATTGGGAGTGCTGAGTCTTATCCACGCCTATCTTTCATATCATACTTTTCCCTTTATAATTTTATAGTTAGGCTTCCTTGGTGGCTCAGTGGTAAAGAATCCGCCTGTCAATGCAAAAGACTTAAGAGAAGCAGGTTCAATCCCTGGGTAGGGAAGATCCCCTGGAAAAGGAAATGGCAACCCACTTCAGTATTCTTGTCTGGGAAATCCCACGGATAGAGGAGCCTGGAAGGCTGCAGTCCACGGAGTGACAGAAGAAATGATTTAGCAATTAAACAACAATTTTATAGTTATGTTTATATATACAATCTCTCCTAATTTTGGTTGTGGAAGCTTTGAAGACTAGTCTCATGCCATTTATTTACTTTCACTTCTTTGAAGATAGTTTTACTGGTTTTGTAGAAATCTTGTTTATTCATTGTAAATAAGCTACACCATAAAATAGTTCAAAAAGAGTAAAAACTCAGAAATGGTGCCAGTTTTTTTCATGTAGAAAAAACTGAATCAATGTACAGAAGTTACACAAAGAGGAGCATTTACTTTTTGCAACTATTTTCTTCGTTTAACTATTTTATGTGTTTTCAGTTAATGATTTAGAGAGCTACATAGTCCTTTTTAATGACTGCATATGATTCTATACTAGTAATATTTTTGGAATATATCTAACCAATCTTTCTTATTTGATAGTTTATTCTGTTCTTTCTTATCTGTTATGAAAGCACTGAAGACATGGCCTTCATTTAAGATCTTTTCAGGTATGTACAAAAAGTAAAAAAGTGAAGTCGCTCAGTCGTGTCTGACTCTTTGTGACCCCGTGGACTGTAGCCTACCAGGCTCCCCAATCCATGGAATTCTCCAGGCAAGAATACTGGAGTGGGTTGCCATTTCCTTCTCCAGGGGATCTTCCCAACCCAGGGATCGAACCTGGGTCTCCTGCATTACAGGCAGACACTTTACTGTCTGAGCCACCAGGTACAAGCGACCCCTTATGATAAATTCTTAAAACTAATGTTTCTATATAATATCAAAGGAATTGTTTCAATCACTTTTATATCTCTTGAAGCACTGGGTGCAAAGCCTTAAAAGCAACAGATATTTCATAAATATTGACTAAATGCATTCAATAGTAAATTCATGATTGGTTAATTAATATCTATTTACATAACTAATCTAATACAGTATTGTGATTAGATGTTCTGGAAGGAGCCAATCCAGAGCTATGCTACCTTTTTACACAGAAAAAAATTTCACACAAAAAAAGAAGAAATAGTAAGGCGTGAAATAAATAGAGTGAGAGATATTTGCAGTGAACATTACAAGCCTTTATTTGTTCTTCCTTCCCAGCAATGCTATGAGAAGCTAAAACTAATATCATTGCATCCATTTTGCAGAGAAAGCATTTTACCATTAAGACAAATTATTGACCTGAGGCCACGGGACTTACAGTAAGGAGGAGCCTCACACTTTTTCTTGCCACCTCCAGCCCCCTTGCCGTGTTTTCTTAAATATGCCACTCTGACTTTTAGCTAAATAACAGTTTTCCACCATTGCATCTTAATAAAGAACTCTGAGTCAGGAACTGGTTTCTTAGAATAGCTGTTTGTATGGAGGATCCTCTTTTACCAGGAAATACAAACTGGAGAAGACTAACAACTTTGTTTCTTCAGTGACCTCTAACTGACCAGTTACACCTGAGCATGACTAGGCATTTTACTAAAAAAACCTGCTTTGCCTTTTTTCCAGCTGGTGAAGACTGCAAGTTTGTTGAAAATTTTATACCTTGTTTAGATGAGGAAGAAATGTGCCCTGCTGACTTAAACACATGTAGTTCACTTTAGAACGACTCCATTTTCTGATTAATCCTTAGCACCAAGCATACTGCCTGGACCATGATAGACTGACATACATACATATATATATGTATACTTCCCCAGTGGCTCAGCGGTAAAGAATCATGCAATGCAGAAGCCCCAGGAAATGAGGGTTCAGTCCTGGATTCTGAAGACCCCGTGGAGGAGGGCATGGCAACCCACTCCAGGATTCTTGCCTGGAGAATCCTGTGAACTGAGGAGCCTGGCAGGCTACAGTCCATAGAGTCCTGAAGAGTGGGACATAACTAAAGCGAATTAGCACACATGCACACATATAAATTTCCATATATATATACATATATATATGCAGAAAGGAAGAGGAGGGAGAGAGTCTAATATCTTCTACAAAGCATTCATCTTTAGCAATGGCTGTTATTGGCTTATTTTTATTTTGATAGATAAAATTTTAATCAAGCCTCTACAAGTGACTGATCCAATAAGGTTAAATCAGCTTTCAAATGTTCTTCTTCCTTTCTCCAAATGCTCCTATTTATATTTTGAAATAGGGGACCCAATCTGAAAGGCTAAGAGGTTTGTTTTTTCTTCTTGAAATGCAAACATTTAAGATGAGTGGGAGAAAATAATTATATTTTAAAAATTATTTAAACAAATGGACATAAATTGTGCTTAGTCTAACGTTTACAAATATTTGTTTCCTTTGTAGAGACAAGCTTAAAAATATTTTCTATTACTTAAAATGCAATCAACCTGAAATAATTATCCATTCATCCTCTCATCCAGACATATTTTTTTCAGTGAAATGACCACATGGTGAAGATTTATTGTTGTTGTATTTTAGTCACTAAGTCATGTCCGACTCTTTGTGAACCCAACAACTGCAGCATGCCAGACTTCCCTGTCCTTTGCTATCTCCTGGAGCTTGTGTAAACTCAAGTCCATTGAGTTAGTGATGGTATCTAACCATTTCATTCTCTGCCTCTTCCTTCTCCTCTTGCCTTCAATCTTTCCCATCATTAGGGTCCTTTCCAATGAGCTGGCTTGTCACATAAGGTTTCAATTTTAAATATTATAAACAATTATTCACTTAATATATATCATAGAATTCATGCAAATTTGAGTTTGGGAGAAAAAAGTGGTGTTGATCCCAACAGCTAACATAAATAGTATGTTCTATAAGATAATAGTGAAAGTTATTGGCATCTTGTATGATAGCTAGAACACATAAAACCAGAGATAAAAATAAGTCCAATTATAACAAAAGAAAAGTGAAAGTGTTAGCCACTCAGTTGCATCCACCTCTTTGCGACCCCATGGACTGTAGCTCACCAGGTTCCTCTCCTCACGGGATTTCCCAGGCAAGAACACTGGAATGGATTGCCATTCCCTTCTTCAGGGGATCTTCCTGACCCAGAGATTGAACCTAGGTCTCCTGCATTGCGGGCAGATTCTTTCATCTGAACCACTAAAGAATGTAATAAATATAAATACACATATTAAGCTTACCTGGAAAAGACAGATTTTCATTCTATCACACACATATACACACACACAAAAGATTTTACTGTTTTTCCCCTAAATAGACAAATTTTCACCAAAAAAGAAAGCCAAGCCAAAAGAAGAAATTTAGAGGGAACTAGCAGAAATTTGGAAGTGATGAATGATACACAGAAAATGAAAGATAATTTAAGTTGCTTCTTTATTCTGCTACTCCTAAATTGTAGGCACATTTCTTACATTTTTTATTTGTTATTCATTTTGGCAACTAGAAATATGCTTTTTTGTCTCTTAGATGTCTAAATTTATAAATTAGTAGTAGTAGTAGAATAAAGTAACAACTGGTAGGATTGTAAGAATATGTGGATTGGGATTTCCTTGGTAGTTCAGTGAATAAGACTCTGCATTCCCAATGCAGGGAGGCTGGGTTTGATTCCCAAACGAGGACTTAGATCCCACATACCACAACCCAGAGTTTGCATACCACAGCTAAGACCAGGTACAGGCAAATAAATAAATACATTTTTTTTCTTCAGAAGAGAAAATATGGATTAATCTAAATTAATAGCTATACTTTTAAAACTTTCTTTCATGATTACTTGGATATGTCTTTTTTTTCTAATGTAAGAGTGTAGAACTATACACTTCCCTCTCATCAATGTTTTAACTATATCCTACAGTTTCCTTATACTATATTTTTATTTTCATTCTGTTAAGTGTACTTTTGATTTACCTTGAAAGTTCCTCTCATGGATTATTTCGAAGTGTGTTGCCTAGTTTTCACACATTTGGTGATTTTCTTACCTTTGTGTTAACAATTTCTAGTTTTAAGTTCATTGTGGTCAGAAAACACCCTCTGTATGACCTTCTTTTACATTTTTTGTTTTGAGGTTTGTTTTATGGCCATAATGTGGGCCATTTAGGAATGTGTTCGGTGGGTACTTGAAAAGAATATATTCTGCTTTTTGTGGGTGGAATGTTCCATAAATGTTGATTGGATTCTGTTGGTTGATGTCATCAGTGCTATTAATTTCATGGTTTTCTAACTGGTACGTATTTCAACAATTCTTAAAAGATGTTGAAGTTTCTAACTTAAAGTGTGAATAATTCTCCTTTCAATTCTATTAATTTTCCCCTCACAGAATTTAAAGCTCTATTGTTTAATACATGTACATTTAGGAGTACTATGGTTTCTTATCTGTCTCTTAGTATGTGATATTTCTGTTGCTTTGAAAGCTACCATAACTGATATTAATACAGCCACTCTCATATTGTTTTCCATTTACATGATATATCTTTTTTTATTCATTTACTTCTAACCTGCTTATCAGAGAAGGTGATGGCACCCCACTCCTGTACTCTTGCCTGGAAAATCCCATGGGCGGAGGAGCCTGGTGGGCTGCAGTCCATGGGATCGCTGAGGGTCTGACACGACTGAGCGACTTCACTTTCACTTTTCACTTTCATGCATTGGAGAAGGAAATGGCAATCCACTCCAGTGTTCTTGCCTGGAGAATTCCAGGGACAGGGGAGCCTGGTGGGCTGCCGTCTATGGGGCTGCACAGAGTCAGACACGACTGAAGCTACTTAGCAGCAGCAACAGCAACCTGCTTATATCATTTTATATATTTGAAGTGAGTATCTCATAGACTGCATATACTTTCAGCATGTTTTTCTTATCTACTCTGCTTATCTGCATCTTGTGATTGGTATATTTAGAATATTTACATTTAAAGTTATTATTGCAGAGAAGGACATGGCAACCCACTCTAGTATTTTTGCCTGAAGAATCCCCATGGACAGAGGAGCCTAGAGGAATATAGTCCATGGGGTCTCACAGAGTCAGATACGATTGAAGCGAAAGAAGCAGCAAGAATCTTATAGACATAGAAGTAACTTTCAGAATTACGACAAAGACATTCCCTAATTGAACAGAATGGATAGCAGATCTGCCTAATGTGAGGAAGTTTAAGCAGACAATAAGTACCAAAGATAGTAATTTAAATATACAGAAAGCAGTAAAGAAAATACAGGTCATTATGCAAATATTGAACACTATAAATATACATTTCTTCATTGTTTTTAACTTAAAGAAAAGATAGACAAGACATACAATATATTGTTATACTGTGATATATAGAAATATATGTGTCAATAACAAGGAAGTTGTTTTAGAATGAAGAAACATCAGATTGTAACTAAGTACAAAACACCATGTAAAGAAAATCAGAAATATGAATAAAATCAATATAGCAAATCTAAAAAAAAAAAGTTATTATTGGTATGTTAGCACTTAAGCCTGCCATTTAAATCTTTGTTTTCTGCCTCTTTTGTGTATTTCTTTTTCCCACTCTTTCTCATGGCTTGCTAAAACATTAAAAAATAATTCCATTTTGTTTCATCTACAGTTTTTTTTCACTGTATCCTTTTATATGATTTTTTAAAGGGTTGCTCTAGGTACTACATTGGGTTTCCCTGGTGGCTCAATTAGTAAAGAATCCGCTTGCAATGCAGGAGACCTGGGTTCAGTCCCTGAGTTGGGAAGATCCCCTGGAGAAGGGCATGGCAACCCACTCGTGTTCGTGCCTGGAGAATCTCCGTGGACAGAGGAGCCTGGCAGGCTGCAATCCATGAAGTTGAAAAGAACTGGACACGACTAAGCGACTAAGAATAGCACAACACTGGTACTACAATATATATATAATTTATCACAGAAAATTGGTGTTGAGATGTTTATTAGCTTGAACGAAATTTTGAAACTTTATTTCCCTTTGTGTTTCCTTAAATTTTATTTTTATAATTGTTCTAAACATTTTCTCTTCACAAATATTAGATTTGTGACAGTCCCACTAATTCATAGGGCTCTGTTAATCTTTTTTTATCCATTATGTGTATTCTTTCTGTTTTTCAAAAACAGACCTTTCAAGGTCTTTTTTTTCCCTGCCTTGCATATAATTTCCAAAATTTTATCTTGGTATATACTTAGTAGAAGGAATAGGGAAAAACATACCTATTCCATCTTTTTAAAAATAGAAGCTTATTCCATCTTTTCAAAAGTAGAACCTTACTCCATTTTTGATAGCTATTATTATGATTACTTAGTTTAGTAAATTATACAAGAAAGCAATGTGTTTGGGGAATTAATTGATCTGTAAAACTAAAATTGTTTGAAATAATTGTTATCCAACTAGGTATGGATGAGAAGAAATGTTGAAGGTTTCTGCATTGAGATTTGAGTTTCAAATGTTTCTTGAGTTCTCACTCCATTCTAAGGAAACCAGAAACAGAAATAATAGGAATTCCATTACTGGCATGGCTTATAAAGGTTAAATGGCACAAATTAGTTGATATGTACTTTACTCCCCCTTAAATGCCATAACTGTACATCAAAAGACTGACAAATTAATGAGCATTTATATGCAAACCTAAAATATAATATTTATGATTATTTTTAATACTCTAACTTTTGAAATCTTGATTGGGAAGGATAAGAGAGAGAAGCATCCTGCTTGAATTTTATTTCCTACTTTTAAATATACTCTTTCCAATTAGCTGGACTAGAAATTTTAAGTTGTTTCTTGGAAGGCTTAATTTTGTTCTTTGATTTATTTTTTTGTACAAGACCTAGATTATTATTGACTGAACTCTAAACAGCTTTGACAGTAACAGAAAAATATACCTGAAGCGCAGTTCTAATTTAATCTCAAACTTTTATAACTTATCTTTTAAAATATGCATTTTGTAAAATTTCACCTTTACTGTGCATGCGCATACACACACATACAAACGTGAATATGCTTCATAAAACAAAGCTAGCTATATCCTTGCACCTGCAACTTCTGGGTGGTAGTAACGAATTACATTGAAACGCATGTGATGGAGATGTTAATTTCTCTATTCTCTTTGGACAGTGGAACAGATGCTATCTTAAACTTCAAAGGGATTTGACTACTTTCTGAGTTTCGTTAATGAACACCAACTTTTCACAGCCTGGTTTAAAAAAAAAACTAACAAAATATACAAAGGAGAAAGATCACTGAAGAATTCATCAGTCTTTTCCTTCTGAAATATTTTTTAGGGGTAGAAAGGAAGTCAAACTCAAAACATTTGATCTTTCCCAGGAAACTGAAATGCACTGTATTTATTGCTTTTCAAATCTGACAGTTCATCCTGTGGCCTCGTGTGTGCAGAAGTTGCTTCAGTGGTGTCTGACCCTGTAGACTGTAGCGTGCCAGTCTCCTCTGTCCATGGGATTCTCCAAGCAAGAATTCTGAAGTGAGTTGCCATGTCCTCCTCCAGCAGATCTTCCCGATCCAGAGATCCAACCCATGTCTCAGGTCTCCTGCAATAGCAGGCAGGTTCTTTACCACTAGCACCACCTAGGCCTGTGACCTCACATCATAGTAAACCACCCAGTCCTACCAGGAGGAGATGGGCTTTGGGAGATAATTGTTAAAGAACTTGATTTTTAAAAGAGAGAGAGAGAGCACAACTGGTGATAAGTATTTTCATTTTTGTCCTTCACTGGGCTTCCCTGGTGGCTCAGATGCTAAAGAGTCTGCCTGCAATGCAGGAGATCCAGGTTTGATTCCTGGGTTGGGAAGATCCCCTGGAGGGCACGGCAACTCACTTCAGTATCCTTGCCTGGAGAATTCCATGGACAGAGGAGCCTGGTGGGCTATGGTCCATGGGGTCACACTGAATGACTATCACTTTCACTTTTTTTTCCACTTTGATTTAAAAAGAGAGAGCGAACCCAACTGGTGACAAATATTTTCATTTTTGTTCTTTGCTGTTTAGTTTAGCTCAGGTAATGCACTGTTGTGTGGCCAGGAGACTTGGTTCTAGGACCTTCTGTGTTGTCAACTGGTATAAGATAACAGATAATGCTGGATTCTGACAGTAATTATTTCTTATGAATCAGGCAGTGATCTTAGCATTTTGTGGTTGTTGTCGTTTAGTCATTAAGTTGTGTCTGACTCTTTGTGACTCCATGGGCTGTAGCCCACCAGGCTCCTCTGTCCATGGGATTTCCCAGGCAAGAACACTGGAGTGGGCTGCCATTTCTTTCTCTAGGGATCTTCTCAGCCTAGGGATTGATCCTGTATCTCCTGCTTGGCAATCATATCCTTTACCGCTGAGCCACCTGAGAATTGCTCAGCATTTTAAATATGTGAAGTTATTGAATCTCTTTATCGACCTTACACATAGAGATTATTATCATCCCTTTTTTTCTTTGGCAGTGCCACATGTCATGTGGGATCTTAGTTCCTCCACCAGGGATTGAACCCTTGCCCCTTGCAATGGAAGGCAGAGTCTTAACCACTGGACTACCAGGGAAATCCCTCATTGTCATTTTACAGATACTTGAAAAGGCACAGAAAGTTTAAACAACTTGCCTAAAATCACAGAGCAAGTAAGAAAGCAGTGGAGGCAAGATTCAACTAGGCATTCTGCCTCTAAAGGCCATTTCTCTGAAACACCCAGCTCTGTCTCCACAACTCTATTAACATCCCATCAACTCTCTGAGATCGGGCTTTCTAATTTTTGAACGGAGAATAAAAATGCACATTTTGATTTACTTGATGTTATAAACTCATCAAATGTGGCATTCAACAAAGGCTTTAATGGTTACGTAGGCCAAATTAACATGCTGTAACTAAAGAAATTAAGTTCTAGAAATTAAGCAATTCAGGGTCATACAATTGTGACAGATCTGGAACTTGGTCCTTTGAGCCAATCCTTATTGAATGTTGAACACATCTAATGAGGATACACATACTAAAAGGATTGAACATGACAGCCCACATTTCATAGTTTGAAAACTAATAGTAAACACATTAATTTATCACTTTGATATTAGGTACTATAATAGATCGTTGACTCAATGGACATGAGTTTTTGCAAACTCAGGGAGATGGTGAAGGACAGGGAAGCCTGGCGTGCTGCAGTCCTTGGGGTTGCAAAGAGCTGGGCTTGACTGAGCGACTGCACAACTATAGTAGAGGTATATGGCAGAGTCCATACAAAACTGAGGACAGTAGAGTTAACACTTTCAGGATTGTGCGGGAAAATAATAAAACCGGAAAAAAAGAAAAGAGAAAAACAGGAGACAACTTTTGAACTGATTCTTGAAGGATAAGGAGGAGTTGCTTTGAAGACAAAGAAGGTTCACTGAGGCTGAGAAACATGTTTGTTCAGGTTACCAATTCAGAAAGCACAATCAAAGAAAGGAGATTTCCTTGTTGGTAAACATCAGGCCATCTGAGCTCCAACTGGAAGTTATGTAACTACTGTAAGACCACAAATGTCTTTGGCCAATTAGAATCTCTAACCTTTTAAGTGGGTTTCCCCGGTTGCTCAGAAGTAAAGAATCTGCCTGCAATATAGGAGACACAGGAGACGCAGGTTTAATCTGTGGATCAGGAAATTCCCCTGGTAGAAGAAATGGCCCTTTAAGTATCAAAATCAAGAGAATGTTTTGGTCAGCTGGAGTTTCAGAAACGTAAAGATTTATGTTCAGAAACACAAATATGAAGGCTCTAGTGCCCAGGTTTCCCAGTTCTCAGTTGTGAGAAGCTAATTTTAATTCTTTCTTTGGTTTCTTCTAAACAAAGAAGTGGGACTAAAGACAGGATCCTTTTTCTTATCTTCATGTCATCATGGCCTGATACAGTAGCTGAAACTGAGTAGAGTTTATTTAACAATAAAAATAAATTTTTGTTGTGGATTTACAGATGTCAGGCACTATACTCAGAATTACGTGTACATTTTCTGTTTTAATCCCCACATCTGACCTATGAGAGAATAACTGAGATTGGATCAGAGAACTGGAAGCTTAGAGAGATTAATAGTATGTCCAGGTCCCCCGAGGACACAGGGGCACAGACTTTGAGCAATCCCCCTGCCTTCAAAACCTGCAGCATTTTCAAAGTGTAATGAATTCATTTACAATAATTTGCATGATTTTAATGTTTCATAATTTCCCCAATACAAAATATACCTCATGAGAACTGATATGTAACTTTAAAAATACTACTTTGCATAGAATGAATAAAAGTGTTTGTTTTAAAGACAAAAATCAAGAAGAGGTTGCTATGCATTTCAAGAAAAATTTAAAATCCCGACCTCAGTGTTCACTGAGATATTTTTAATGTACAAATACTTTTTAGAAGTGTAATAGAAGAGCATTCTTCTACTTTGTTTTAGAAATCATTAAGCATTTTCTTTTAAAATATAGCTTATACAGAAAATGATTATCATATGAAAAGCGCTTTTTAAAAAGCCCTTTAAAAAACTGTTAAGTGTATGTAAACTCAAACACATGTGAACAATTGCAGCCTTCTTTCATTCTGCTTGCTTTCAAACCCAAACCTATGGAGAAGGCTAGGCTCTCCCAGAAGACACTTTCAGAATTAAAAGCATCCAGAGAGTTGGGAAGTTCATACATATTCCAGTCAGCCTGTTGATTAAACCAGCCCTAGGGCTCAATTCATCAGGCTGACTCTAAAAGAAAAGGATAGAAACTCTACAAAATAATTAGCTGGGGGTAGATTCTAGGTGCTGATTTGCATGTCTCTACAGTACTGCCTCTAAATCTTTTATAATCACTCTTAAGGCAGCCCCACTCCACTCAATTCTGTTTGGTGTTTTAATTGAGAATCTCAAGAAACTAAATTAACAATACAATTACAGAAAGAGGTAATTAGAGTAAATTGTGTATTTGTTTATTTTCTTTTTGGCCATGTGGCATGTGGTATCTTAGTTCTCCAACTGGGGTTCAAATGCATGCTCCCTGTATTGGAAGCACAGTATTTTAACCACTGGGCCACCAGGGAAGTCCTTGAGTAAACTGTGACGTTAACCAGATTTGAGAAGCAGCAGAGGCAAATGACCTCACAAACTGTTATCAGTCTGATTCCAAATCAGTCAAATCAGATTGATTCCAACTAAATCAATCCAGTGGGATCTTATCAAACAGGACAGAGGCCCATCATGTTCCCTATGCTGTTGTTGTTCAGTGGATAATTCATATTGACTCTAAAGTTTCCTATACTGGTAGATTAAAAACTGAAGGTGACTCTGCTGAACGGATGTTTATAATCTAATAGAGATAAGCCATCAAAACCAATCAGGCCATTCTATGCAGTGCTGTGGACAGGTTTCCACGGATTAACAGAGGCCAGAGGGGGAAAAAAAAAAAAGCAACAGAGGCCCAAGAAGCATGTACTCTACTGTATTTGGAAGAAAGAGAGAAGGGGAACTGTGGAAGGCAGATAGGGGTGTTGGGAAAGTGCGTAATTTTCTCGGTTCAGTCTTGCTGCAAAAAAGATTTGAAATAGCAGACCAGTGTTACAGCTACAGCTCTGTTAGAGCTCAGAGTTTTATTTGGTAAACAAAGGATAGTACACCCCAGATCCCAAAGGAAAGGCCTCAAGGTGGCTTGGCTGCCTCTTTTTAAACTTTATGTCTCCTCCCCCCAACCCTTTTGCAGCCTGCCCTATGCAAATTAGGGCTAGTACCCATCATGGATCAGGAAGGGGGACGGGTTTGTTTCATCTGAGGTTCCCACTCCAGTCTGCAGATTTTTGCTTTGTTCCCTTTTCTCTGGCTTTTTCCGCCTTTGTTTGCCAGTCTTTTAGCTGTCGACATTTTGGACTCTCTTTTCCATTCTAACTAACAGGGGAGATCCAAGAAGATGTCATAGAGATTTCTGGATTCAGTTTGTGCCTTGAAAGGAAGGTACAACTTCTGAAGGCTGGAAAGGAAGAGACATTCAAAAGGGAATGAAGTATGTGAACAAGGTACTGTGATCACAGTGCGAAGGATGCAATGGAAAGCACAGCTGAGAGTGGTTTGACCAGGGTGCCCTTAAATCAAAGAGTCAGGATCCCAAGACCCTTGCTCATTCAGCAATTAGTCTACAGGTTAAATTTATCAAATTACTCACACATTTTTTTCTGCCAGTTATTTTATTTCCATGTGATATTTTAATAGCTATTTACTTATGTGGGTGTGCTAAGCCTCATCATTCATGTCCTACTCTTTTCGATCGTATGGACTGCAGCCTTCCAGGCTCCTCTGTCCATAGGATTCTCCAGGCAACAATACTGAGTGGGCTGCCAGGCCCTTCTCCAGGGAATCTTCCTGAACCAGGGATCAAACCCACGTCTCATTATGTCTCCAGCACTGAAGGCGGGTTCTTTACAACTAGCACCACCCAGGAATGGTGCTACTCGTAGGATTTATGTATAGCTATCAATAACTATGTACAATGTATTGCATGCTTAATATATGCATTCTTCATATTATCCCCAACAGAACACTGAAGAAAGCATTAATGTTATCTCCATTTTCCAGAGGAGGGAACAGAGCAGAAAAAGATCAAGTAACTTGCCTCAAGTCCAAAGTAGCAGAAAGTTCGGATCACACATTGGGATCCTAGATCCGCAAGCTTGACTCCTGATACACAATGAATGCCCACGATATGCCAAGATGCTTGCTCAGTACAGAATTATACACAAGGGCAAGAGTGACACAGTCCATCTTCTCTGGGACGTCTTCTTATTCCTCAAAAAGTTTCAGCAGCTTAGTTTAGATAGAGCAATAAAGCCGCTAATAAAAAACCAGTTATAAAAGGTCCCCTTTACTCTTTCAGCAACTACCTGTAATTAAGTAGTTAAAAGTGAGAGGAAGGAAGAAAAAGAAGGGAGCAGAGGAAAAAAAAGATGTTTATACCCTTGATCACCCCAAGGGTAGGGTGAGCAAACGAGACTGGTAGGATTATAGTATTTATGATGTGACCTCTTGGAGGATAAAGAAGCACATGTATTATTTTTTATATAAATTTATTTTAATTAGAGGCTAATTACTTTACAATATTGTATTGGTTTTGCCATACATCAACATGAATCTGCCATGGGTGTAAACGTGTTCCCCATCCTGAATCCCCCTCTCACCTCCCTCCCCATACCATCCCTCTGGGTCATCCCAGTGCACCAGCCCTGAGCATCCTGTATCCTGCATCAAACCTGGACTGGCAATTCATTTCACATATGATATTATACATGTTTCAATGCCATTCTCCCAAATCATCCCACCCTTGCCTTCTCCCACGGAGTCCAAAAGACTGTTCTATACATCTGTGTCTCTTTTGCTGTCTCACTTACAGGGTTATCGTTACCATCTTTCTAAATTCCACATATATGCCTTAATATACTGTATTGGTGTTTTTCTTTCTGGCTTACTTCACTCTAGATAATAGGCTCCAGTTTCATCCCCCTCATTAGAACTGATTCAAATGTATTCTTTTTATTAGCTGAGTAATATTCCGTTGTGTATATGTACCACCGCTTTCTTATCTATTCATCTGCTGATGGACATCTAGGTTGCTTCCATGTCCTGGCTATTGTAAACAGTGCTGAGATGAACGTTGGGGGCACACATGTCTCTTTCAATTCTGGTTTCCTTAGTGTGTATGCCCAGCAGTGGGTTTGCTGGGTCGTATGGCAGTTCTACTTCCAGTTTTTTTAAGGAATCTCCACACTGTTCTCCATAGTGGCTGTACTAGTTTGCATTCCCACCAGCAGTGTAAGAGCTTTTCTCCACACCCTCTCCAGCATTTATTGCTTGTAGACTTTTGGATAGCAGTCATTCTGACTGGAGAGAAATGGTACGTCATTGTGGTTTTGATTTGCATTTCTCTGATAATGAGTGATGTTGAACATCTTTTCATGTGTTTGTTAGCCATCTGTATGTCTTCTTTGGAGAAATGTCTATTTAGTTCTTGGGCCCATTTTTTGATTGGGTCATTTATTTTTCTGGAATTGAGCTGCAGGAGTTGCTTGTATATTTTTGAGGTTAATTCTTTGTCAGTTGCTTCATTTGCTATTATTTTCTCCCATTCTGAAGGCTGTCTTTTCACCTTGCTTATAGTTTCCTTTGTTGTGCAGAAGCTTTTAATTTTAATTAGGTCCGATTTGTTTATTTTTGCTTTTATTTCCATTACTCTGGGAGATGGGTCATAGAGGATCCTGCTGTGATTTATGTCAAAGAGTGTTTTGCCTATGTTCTCCTCTAGGAGTTTTATATTTTCTGGTCTTACGTTTAGATCTTTAATCCATTTTGAGTTTGTTTTTCTGTATGGTGTTAGAAAGTGTTCTAGTTTCATTCTTTTACAAGTGGTAGACCAGTTTTTCCAGCACCACTTGTTAAAGAGATTGTCTTTTCTCCATTGTATATTCTTGCCTCCTTTGTCAAAGATAAGGTGTCCATAGGTGAGTGGATTTATCTCTGGGCTTTCTATTTTGTTCCATTGATCTATATTTCTGTCTTTGTGCCAGTACCGTACTGTCTTGATGATTGTGCAGAAGCGTATGTATTAAACACATGATGTACTGCAAGCTACATGCTTTAACATGCATTAGCTCCTATAATTCTCACAACAAACTTGTGAAGTAGGTATAACGATCCCATTTTGTAAGTGAAGAAATTACAAGGTTTGACTGGTAGTTTAAGACCACATTAATATGAAACCTTGAAGTTTGACATGACCATACTCCTTCCCTCCCCTTAACTGCTAACCTCTCAGTTCAGACTTTCTCGTGCAGATTACAAACGAGTATTAGAAACCATGGCAACCCCCAGAAACATTCAGAACACAACAAACGTAGGTGGGGTGGAAATGTGTCTAGGAACACGGCGTCATTCAGGACAAGAAGGCTTGAGGGGCACTTCCTTGAAGGATTCAAGAGTTAAAGTGGAAACTTGAATATGATTCCCCCAGATGGAAAAGCCAGGATTTCTTATAAACAGAAAAGTTTTTCTGAAAAGTTGGCAATGAATAGTTTGACTACTGTAGAGATGCGATTCAATGAGCTACCCTCTCAACTTCAAGTTGGCTATTTGTCTTCCTAATATTTAATGACAATGATAATAATATTGACTATGTTACAGACAATGATCTGGAATTCTTTTTTCAAACCTGCAAGGTGAGAATTATTTCTGTTTTATAAATGAAAAAGCTGTGGCTCAAAGAGTTTAAGTAACTTGTCCAGTTTACTGAAGATGAATAGATCCAGGGTTAAACCCACACTCTTCCTGTTAGGCCATCATCTTGTATGCATTAGGCACTATTATTTTATTTTATCATGGATAACTAGTGGACCATACTGAGCAGATGTAATTCTAGTCAAAAGCAAATAAATTTTGTTTCAGTTAACATGCAGCAGTAGATAATGGTTTCCGTGGTGGCTCAGACAGTAAAGAATTTGCCTGTAATACAGGAGACACGGGTTCAATCCCTGGGTTGGGAAGATCCGCTAGAGAAGAGAATGGCTACCCATTCCAGTATTCTTGCCTAGAGAATTCTCTGAACAGAGGAGCCTGGTGGACTACAGTACATGGGGTTATAAAAAGTCAACATGATTAAGCAATGAACACATAGGTGCTTAAGATGGCAATAAACTGAGTTTACTGAGATACTGAGATGGGTGTTCAATCTGTATCCTGGTACCCCGTTTATGAACACATCATTGTACTTGGACTAAGTTGATTTTAAGAAAATATATTTACATTTATTTGGCTATACCAGGTCTTCACTGTGGCATGTGGGACCTTTAGCTGCAGCATGCAAACTCTTTAGTTGCCAAATATGGGATCTAGTTCCCCAATCAGGGGTCAGACCTGGGTTCCCTGCACTGGGAGCACTGGGAGCACTTAGCCGCGGGCCCACCAAGTCCCTGGACTAGGTTTTAGACCTAGGCCTTTATCTCTCTATGTCTTAGTTTCATTGTCCCATTGAGCGTGGGATTCAAAATCTAAGGTTTGTCGTGACTCCGATGCTTGAACTCTTAGCTGTCATATTCCACTTCGCACAGGACTGACAATCTCAACTGACTGATCGTTCTGGATTTCAGGTTCTGGAACTGTGATTGCTGAAGACCTAAGTAAATAATGAAGAATTTCCCTGTGTGGGTAATTTTTTGTGTGGGTAGTTTTTCTCCTTCCTCCCTGAGGCACTCTGCTTAAAGTGCTTCTCTCAGACTGAAGAGTTGAAAGAAAAGCTCCTGGTTATCTTTAAGTTACCTAACTTCATGAGCTTATCCATTTGTCCTGTTTGATAGCTGACGGTCCTAAACAGTAAGTTGTATCTTGTGGCTTTATAGCTGTCTCACAAATCATCACATCTGAAAACTGGAAACAGAACAGAGAAAATTATCTCCTTTCCCTAAGAGATAAGAGAAAGTTCTAAGAAGCCCATCTGTTGCAGAGCAGTTAAGAGCGCATCTGAAGGATCCTCGGAAATCCACATTCCAACATGACTCTTCAGATCTACCAGGCTGAATCTGAAGGGGGTACAGTCTGCTTTCTCTCCTTCACACCCAACTGATAATGCAGAGATGCCCGAGCTGAAGCAACTGGCGGCATGCCTATATCAGGCTGTCTAGAACTGCAGAGCGGAAGGGGGCCATTCAGAGGATCAAGATACAGTTAGGTTCAAGCTGGACCAGGTCTTTGACCAGATTCAGACTCAGTCACTGTCTGGATGTGGCAGCCAAGTTTCCATCACCTGTGCTGTAATTAACATGAGCACAGTCATTTCTTAGTAAGAGAATATAAAAGCAAACAGGAAGGTAAACTAGCTGTTAGAGCTTGGGTTTCATTTCTGGGAAAATCAGTAGTCATCTCACAGAGTCATTCTCACTTTGTATAATCTCAAACCAGTTAAATGGAATGAAATAAGAGAATGTATGTTAGCAGCTGTTCTCAAATTTCCCCTGGCTGTCAGGATTTGTCTTAATTTGGGTTTTAGACTCTGTAAAAGTAGCAGTTGCCATGTTCAACTTTCCATAACCCCATAAATTGGGAAATAGCTAATGTGATTCATCTGGGAATCAGCTACGGCAATAATCTGTGTCCAAATTTTGGTTTTATAGTATACCTATTCCAAGAGCTGTGTTCTGTGAAAGGATACAAGTCATGGTCTCTGCAACCCTGAGTCACTACCCCTTACCTACATAAAGCCTACAATCAATCCTGATTTTGAACTTGGCCTGTCATTTATGTCCTTAGCCGAGTTTGGACCTCTGGGGTGGGAGCGAGGGTGGACTTGAGGGAAGGGAAGAAGGTCTGCTTATTGACATGACTAAAAAGTGGATCAGCTATTAGTAAGAAGACTTTTGAAGGATTACAAAATTACAACTGTTTCAACAAATTATTAATGTAAGCTGCCTTTGTGATATAAAGCCTGAGGTATTTTTTATGATGATAAAAGCTGACACAATCTCCCCAATTCCTCCTAAACAAACTTCATCATTTTAATCTCAATTCACCAAAAATATTATTGAAGATCTGCTATATAAAACTCCCCTTTCAAGGGTTTTAGACACAAAGAAGACAGAGTGCTAGCTTTCCCGGGGCTCACACCCCAGTGTAAATGCAGATATTGGTCTCCAGTGGGCTGTGCCTGCAGAGACTTGGAGGATTTCAGTTTCCAGCCAGAGACTAAAGTCAGGCTGTGGTCATGAGAGCACTGAAGCCTAGTGACCAGACCAGTGGCCTAGGTTCTGGCCTTCTGGCTTTGCAGAAATGAATTCTCACAAAGACGGAAAGTAGGGAAACAAGTAAAGTGACTTTTAGGAGGGAAAAGTGTATGTGAGGCTAGACACAGGGTAGACTCAGAGAGAGAGCTGTGCCTTTGTGGTAGTTGGAATGTGGGTCATTTCTTTCTTTTCTTTTTTTTCTCTTCTATTCATTTATTTGGCTGTACCAGGTCTCAGTTTGGGCACATGGGCTCTTTTAGTTGTGGCATGTGGGAATCTAGTTCCCTGACCAGGGATCAAACCTGGGCTCCTGCATTGAAAGCATGGGGTCTTAGCCACTGGACCACCAGGAAAGTCCTGGAATGTGGGTCAGTCATCTTGCTTTGCCTGATTCTGAGTCCATATTTACTTTATCTCTGGGTCCTCTTACGTGTGTATGTATTACTTAGCCAAGATGGATTCTAGCAAAAAGGCCTGTGGATAAGTTTACATCCCTTTTGGCCTGCAAGGAGCCTTTCTGCACATGTATAGTCAGGAAGGTCTCCTTGATCTCAAGAATGAGAAATACATGGTTTCTATCTTTTATTTATAGGACTGGGTTTAACTCCTCCTCCTCTTCATTTTGGAGTATCTGTCCACGGGGGATAAACTCCAGCTGTTCAGTCTGGAGCCCATCTATCTTCCACCTTAACATGTAATTCTAAGTCAGGCCACACTGGAATGGGTGCAGAAGTCATTTCATCTCATCATCTTTCTCTGGCCTCCTAAATGTGAGCCTAAGACCCCTCATCTGAACACCTATTACACACTGTACTTGTGGCAAAAGAATGCCCATCACTAACCAATATACAAGTTCTCCTTCTTAGTAACAGATTCCTGACTTTATCTGAGATAACACATGTACACACTAGAATAATGCATTTCCCATCATCCTTTGCAGCTGGACGTATCCATATGATTAATTCTGGGCCAATAAAATGTGAGTGCAAGTACCTTGTGGCACTTCTAGAAACTTGCTTAAAGGAAGCCAACTCAACTAGGAGAAGCACTCTTTCATTTCCCTTCATGAGACAACCTTGGAGGCAGATGTGTTGGCTATACATTCAAGAACTATCTTAGACTGGAATTGCTTGGCTTACCATTGGTTAGGCCTCTGTGCTTTCATTACTGAGGGCACAGGTTCAGTTCCTAGTTGGGGAACTAAGATCTCTCAACCTGTGAGGCACAGCCCCCTTCCCCCACCAAAAAAATAAATAATAATCCCTCCTTAAAAAAAAAAAAGAACTATCTTGTAGCATAAGTTAACCCTGAGGCTGAAAGCCACGTACTAAAAAGACCAGAGCAGAAAAACAGGAGGTTGGAACCCTGAAAACTTGGCAGAGATGCCATAACAGCCAGGATTTTTTTTTTACATGACAGAGAAATAAATTTATGTCTTTAAAAAGCTACATTGGCTTTTCTCTTAAATATAAGCATCACTTCATGGCAAATAGATGGGAAACAACGGAAATAGTGGCTGGCTTTATTTTTCTGGGCTCCGAAATCACTGCGGATGGTGATTGCAGCCATGAAATTAAAAGATGCTTGCTCCTTGAAAGGAAAGTTATGACCAACCTAGACAGCATATTAAAAAGCAGAGATATTACTTTGCCAACAAAGGTCCATCTAGTCAAGGCTATGGTTTTTCTAGTAGTCATGTATGGGTGTGAGATTTGGACTATAAAGAAAGCTGAGCGCCAAAGAATTGATGCTTTTGAACTGTGGTGTTGGAGAAGACTCTTAAGAGTCCCTTGGACTGCAAGGAGATCCAACCAGTCTATCCTAAAGGAGATCAGTCCTAGGTGTTCACTGGAGGGACTGATGTTGAAGCTAAAACTCCAGTACTTTGGCCACCTGATGTGGAGAGCTGACTCATTTGAAAAGACACTGATGCTGGGAAAGATTGAGGACAGGAGAAGGGGACGACAGAGGATGAGATGGTTGGATGGCATCACCGACTCAATGGGCATGGGTTTGGGTGGACTCCGGGAGTTGGTGATGGACAGGGAAGCCATGGGGTCGCAAAGAGTCGGACGCAAAGAGTCTAAGTGACTGAAATGAACTGAACTGAATCATGACTAATACAACTGATGTAAAACTTAACACAATACTGCAACTGCTTATTTACTTTTCTGATTTTCTACATATACATACAAATTTCAATTTTCTTAATGAAACAGACCTTGCAAATTTAGTCTTCTTTGTAAAAAATGTGTGGATTAAAGTGAAAGCTTTTTCAATTAGATTGAATAAACTTTATAAGTTGAAAGATTTATAGACTTACAAAAAATTGGAAAAGGGATTTAAGACCACAACAGGAGTCAAGCATGAACCCAAGGTGTTTAGCCTGAACAACTGAAAGGATGAGTCAAGGCAGGTTTGTGAGAGAAGATCCAGGGTTTGGTCCTGAACATATTAAGTTTCAGCTGCATATGTAAATTTGGGAGTTGTCAGCAAATAATGGCAATTAAAGCCATAAAACTAGATGAGCTCTTATAAGAATTAATGTAGAGGGAACAGAAATAATCATAGGATTAAGCCCAAAGCATTCAATGTTTAGAAATCTTCAAGATAAGGATAATTTTTTAAAATGTAACCAAGAATAGTCACAAACTTGAGAGAAAAACCAAGAGAGTGGTTACACAGAAAACTACATTAAGAACGTATTTCTATGTATAAAATAGATAAATAACAAGGATATACTGTATAGCACAGGGGATTAAAGCCATTAGCTTATAATTACCTATAATGCAGAGCAACCTACAAAAATACTGAATCACTAATCTGTCTACCTGAAACTAATACAGTAATATAAATCAACTACATGTCAATAAAAGAAATGTTTCAAGGAGAGAGGAGTAATCACCTTGCCAAAGGTGATTTCTGCTGATAGATCAAATGTCTAAATATGTATCATTGACAATTAGATAGCACCCAAGTATTGCGCTTTGGATTCTTTTGTTGACTATGAAGGCTACTCCATTTCTTCTAAAGGGATTCTTGCGCGTAGTAGTAACGGGCAAGATTCTTGCCCATGATGGTCATCTGAGTTAAATTGCCCACTCCAGTCCATTTTAGCTCACTGATTCCTAGAATGCTGATGGTCACTCTCGCCATTTCCTGTTTGACTACTTCCAATTTACCTTGATTGTGGACCTAACATTCCAGGTTCCTATGCAATATTGTTCTTTACAGCATTGGACTTTACTTCCATCACCAGTCACATACACAACTCGGTGTTGTTTTCACTTTCCCTCTGTCTCTTCATTCTTTCTGGAGTTATTTCTCCACTTCTCTCCAGTAGCATATTGGGCATCTACTGGCGGGGGAGTTCCCCTTTCAGTGTCCTATCTTTTTGCCTTTTCATACTGTTCGTGGGGTTCTCAAGGCAAGAATACTGAAGTGGTTTGCCATTCTCTTCTCCAGTGGATCACATTTTGTCAGCTGGGTTCCAAAATCACTGCAGATGGTGACTATAGCCATGAAATTAAAATACTGTTCCTCCTTGGAAGAAAAGCTATGACCAATCTAGACAGTATATCAAAAAGCAGAGATATTACTTTGCCAGCAAAGGTCCATCTAGTCAAAGCTATCGTTTTTCCAGTAGTCATGCATGGATGTGAGAGTTGGACTGTAAAGAAAGCTGAGCACTGAAGAATTGATGCTTTTGAACTGAGGTGTTGGAGAAGACTCTTAAGAGTCCCTTGGACTGGAAGGAGATCCAACTAGTCCATCCTAAAGGAAATCAGTCTTTAATATTCATTGGAAGGACTGATGCTGAAGCTGAAACTCCCGTATTTCAGCCACTTGATATGAAGAACTGACTCATTGGAAAAGACCCTGATGCTGGGCAAGATTGAAGGCAGGAGGAGAAGGGGATGACAGAGCATGAGATGGTTGGATGGCATCACTGACTCGATGGACATGAGTTTGAGCAAGCTCCAGGAGTTGGTGATGGACAGGGAAGCCTGGTATGCTGCAGTCCATGGGGTAGCAAAGAGTTGGACATGACTTGAGAGACTGAACTTAACTGAACTGACAATTAGGTTTAGTGCTGTTGAGGTCCTTGGGTATTTGGTGGTATGACAGGGGCTGTATAGTCTGATTAGAATGTTTTGAGAGAAAGGGGAATGAAGAGAATTAGAGATTATATTTTCAAGAAATTTCGTGCTGCAAAGTCCCTGTGAAACAGATTGGAGGCAATTGTAGTGTCCTAGGAGAATTTGTTGTTGTTGTTTGTTTAGATGGAAGAAATTACTGTATGTTTCCAAATAGAGGCAATAAATGATAGTTCAAGAGAGAGAGAGAGAGATTGATAAAGTAGCCTTTGAGTAGTCTTCTAGGTTTTATTGCTTGCTCTGTGTATTTGATTCTCTTATAAAAGAGAATATATATATTCATAGTCAGCTTTCTAAGCCTTTCTTCTCTCCAATTACACTGTAAACTCCTTGTAGGCAGGGCATAAGAGTGAACTTTATTCTTGGTGGTCTAAAGTTGATAGATTGATTAGCATCATAAAGAATTAATGACTACTGTTGCTTAATGAGTTGGCAGCTTCCAGAGGCTTTCTTTATAAAGCCAAAGCAGGGAGAGGTGCTGCTTTATTCTTTAACACAAAGGGATGTCTCTCTAATGATGTGATTTTAGAAACCTGTAGAAATCCATGGGGTTGCAAAAGAGTCAGACAAGACTTATCAACTAAACGACAAAAAGCAAGTAATTAGGAGAATGAGACAGGAATTCTCCCGTCTTTACTACACATTTTGCTTAAAATAGTAACCTCTCTGTCACTCATTGACTAATTCATGGAGTAATTCACAGAATAACTGCCAAGACTTCCAGGTGAAATTCCAAATGTAGAAACATACCTTCCTGTCTATGACCAATTAATCAGTAAATATAGAGTAGCATCAGCATTTCAATGATAGATTTACCAAGCCTACTTGCACATTAAGAAAGAAGCATGGGACTTCCCTGGTGGTCCTGTGGTTAAAAGCTACCTGCCAATGCAGGGGACAATGGTTCTATCCCTGTTCAGGAAGATCCCACACATCACAGGGCAACAAAGGCTGTGCCCCACAGCTACTGAACCTGTGTGCCCTAGAATCTGTGCTCTGCAACAAGAGAAGCCATCACAGTGAGAACCCCATGCACTGCAACTAGAGAGGAGCCTCCACTCTCTGCAGCTAGAGAAAAACCCATGCAGCAGTAAAATCCAGCACAGCCAAAAGTAAATAAATAAGAATTTAAAATAAATAATAATTTAAAATAAATAATTAAAAAAAGGGAAGTGTCCATGCCCTAGTCCCTGATAATTTCTTTCTAAAATAAAAGCCATCTGATATGATTTCCTGAAGAACAGAACTTTCTTACTGACTTGCAGTTGAAGAGGTGTACATTGGGAAGTCAAAAATCCCTTTGGTTTACCTGTGGCTAACAGGAGGTGACAATTGATTATAACACGATTTTTTCCATTCTCTTTTTTTAAATTAAACTTTTTATTTTGTAGTAGAGTATAGCCAATTAATAATGTTGTGATAGTTTCAAGTGGACAGCAAAGGGATTCAGCCATAATATACATGTATCCATTCTGTCCAGAACTCCCCTTCCATCCAGGTTTCCACATAACATTGAGCAGAAGTGGGTATGTGTTTTACAGTGGGTTCTTGTTGGTTACCCATTTTAAATACAGCAGTGTGTACATGTCAATCCCAAATTCCCTATCTTTTCCCATCATCCTTCCCCACCTGGCAACCATAAGTTGGTTCTCTAAGTCCATGAGTTTGTCTCTGTTTTATTATAACTTCCCTGGTGGCTCAGACAGTAAAGCGTCAACTTACAATGTGGGAGATCCAGGTTTGATCCCTGGGTCAGGAAGATCCTCTGGAGAAGGAAATGGCACCCCCACTCCAGTACTCTTGCCTGGAAAATCCCATGGATGGAGGAGCTTGGTAGGCTACAGTCCATGGGGTCACAAAGAGTCAGACACAACTGAGTGACTTAACTTTTTTTCTTTCATTTGTATAATTTCTTTTTAAATTCTGTACATAAGGAATGTCATACAATAGTTCTCCTTTTCTGCCTGATTTACTTCACTCAGTATAACAATGTCTAGGTCCAACCATGTTGCTGCAGATGGCATTATTTCATTCTTTTTCATGGCTGAGTAATATTCCACTTTGTATATGTATTAATTACCACATCTTTATCCATTTCTCTGTCGATGGACATTTAGGTTGCTTCCATGTCTTGGCTATTGCAAACAGTGCTGCAACAAATACTGGGGTGCATACATCCTTTTGGACCATGTTTTTCTCCTAATATGTGCCCAGAAGTGGGATTGCAGGGTCATATGGTACCTCTATTTTTAGTTTCTTAAGGAACCATCATACTATTCTGCATAGTGGCTGCATCAATTTACATTCCCACCAACAGTGTAGGAGGGTTCCCTTCTCTCCATTCTCTGCAGCATTTATTGTTTGTGAATTTTTGATGGTGCTGACATGTGATATCTCCTTCTAGTTTTGCAGTGGCACTACTGGTAAAGAACCCACCTGCCAATGCAGAACACACAACAGACTCATCTTCCATCTCTGAGTTAGAAAGTTCCCCTGGAGAGGGAAACTGCAACTCACTCTAGTTTTCTTGCCAGGCAAGTTCCATGGGCAGAGGAACCTGGAGGGCTACAGCTCATGGGTCAAGGGAGTCAGAGACGGCTCAGCAACTAAGCATGCACACAGTAATCCGTGATATTAAACATCTTCTCATGTGCCTTTTGGTCTATATGTCTTCTTCTGAAAAATGTCTGTTTATGTCTTCTGCCTATTTTTTGATTGGGATGTGTGTTTTGATGATTTTAAACCTCATAGGCTATTTGTAAATTTTGGAGATTAATCCCTTGCTCGGACACTGGTCTTAGTAACGACATTTTTTCTTTTTGGAACAAGGCACAGCATGGGCAACAATGTCTCACTGAAGATGCAACTAATTTGATTAAATATCCCCTTACTCTCCTTTATTTACTCCCCCCTTATTTTCAGGGTTTGTTATTTTCTTTTTAATATTGTGAACGTTTGTGTATATGTAAGTTCTTGGTTTCATTTGGGTTTTTACTTTAGCCTGGATTGATTTTTTTTTAATTAGTAGGATGAACTAGGATGAAAGAGAATGGACTATGTCTTTTTAGTTAAATGACCAATTAAAAAATAGAGTGAAAGTTTTATTTTTTTTTTTTTCTCTTCTAAATTTCAGAATCAGAGAGAGATAGGGCTAGAGGGAAATTTTAGAAATGACTCACTTCTTCAATGGGGAAACAGAAGGCCAAAGAAACAAATTTATTTAGTGTTATCCATTAGATCATATAATACATTAAGTGGCAAAATCAGGACCAAAACCATTTTGAACATTTTGAGCAGATGTTCAAAAAAGAATCTCTTCCAAAACTTTAAAAATGTAACCACTGAATTTAACAGGTACTCAAAACTTCTCGACTCTTTCCTGCCACTTTTATAGTAAGCATATTTTGGATTAAAATGTAAGATATATAATTATATTTTAGCAGTTTATCCAATTGGGGCTGAATGACAGAAGAAAAATACATATAGGTAGAAAAAATTTTAATTTATCATTTTCTAATTGGAAAGGAAGTAGGATATTTAGGTCACATAAAAAATGGTACACACATCCTATTTGGTGTTGTATTTTGTTAAAGGTCTTTGTCAAAATTTTGCATATTATTTTTATCTACTTTTCCCCTCACTAGTGATGAAAGGGGCTAGAAATTTCTCCTTTCCATGTGATGTCAGAGTGCCATATATGTCTTGACACTTCCAGAAAGGAAAGAAATTTATCAAGATTAGCAACAATGGAATCAGAGTCATGTTATATGCTATCAACTATAAGACATGTATGCAAACAGAACTAAAAGGTAGACATATGTGTGTAAACATGTCTCATTGGCTTTATAACAAAGTGTTTTTGGTTAGAATATCTCTGGATAGATGTCTGTGTCATAAGAACAGATTAATCAGAGAAGCAGGTCAGGAATTGTCCCCGCAGGGTAAATAGTAGTGATTAGGAAAATATGTATTGAGAAGGAACAGCAGACATACAAGCAGAGATCTAGGTGATAGAAGTTTTAAGGCACTGATGAGAGTATATATTTGATTTAGTGCAGACTCCCTGCAGGACTCCTTCCTTCCTGCACCATCACAAATGCTTTTTATGATCAATGGCTTCTTACCCTAAGCCTGGAGATGAGCAAGAGGAGATGGTGTGATTATGGGGCAGTTATGAGGTGTGACACGAGACTAAATCTGTGGCCGCAGAAGAGGCTTTGCTAGTATGGGTGTCCTGTAAACTTCAGAGACATGTGATAACTAGGCCTGGAGATCAAGCAAGGAAAGCTTTACATCTTTATCAGCAGATCTCCGTATTAGGCAACCCTCTTTGAATGAAGAAGACAAACTCCAATTTAGAATCCTTTAAGGAAAGGGAAATTTGCACTGGCAAATTTCAGCTGGGGTTTTCTTCATTTATGGTTACATCAAAAGACACAAGCAGTGAGTTGAAAGATAAATTGAAGCATATAAACTTTTAAGGGTTTATTTGAGCAAAAATTGATTCCAATTGGCCAGCACCAGATCACAAATGGATAGGAACATTCAGTGACAAGAACCAGGGGCAAGAAAGTGTGGAGAAAGTGTGGTGGGGAAGGAAGGAAATGACTTGATTGGCTATAGCTTAAAGCCTGTTTGGCTGTTTGTGACTAGTTATTCTTAGTTTTGATTTTATAACCTTGAGGCATTTCCATGCTTAGATGTTGATTTGCTTACACCGGGGCATTAGAGCCACAAGAGTCTAACAGCCTGCTTGCTTAATTAACTTTACAAGTGTCACAAAGGTTCTGTCTCTGCCTTTCTTGGCTGAACTATTGTCTCAGTTAACTGATTTTAAGGCAGCCTGTCTGCCTCTGCCCACCACCACCTTGGTGGCAAAATGATAACAAGCAGTTTCTCTATCACAGTGGGGAAGTGGCTGCCTCTATTCCAAAAGTTAGTGACTTTAAATTCATTAGCATGGCTTAAAACCTTCTTATCTCTAAAGCAATTCCTGTTACCAGGATGATAATGGAAACCCCAGGGTTTAAGTAGGAGAGGCTGATCCATTGAACTTGTAAGATTAGAATCTGGGAGTTAATGCATGTTGAATGGGATGGAGTTATATAAGGCAGGCCTATTTCTTCTCAGTTATCACAGATTATTTTCTGATAAACCTCCTAAAATGATTTTTGAAATTTTTGTTTTATCTTAGCAGTCTCAGAGTAGGCAAGAAACTTGATTGGGATCCTGTTCCCATTGACTCTATGACTTTTCCTTTTGCCATTGTGCCATCCACCCTTGAGAGGAAACCCTGACTGAAGATTGCTCAGTTTTTAATATAAGTTAATGATATTGAGGAGGATAGAGAGGAGTCAGAATCAGCTCTTATTCCCCTTCTTGCCCTCTCTCAGACCTTGGCCACTCTGCTTCTTGCTAAACCTTCTTTCTTTATCATCTTACCCCTTAATTTTCCTGATGTGATTTTTACTGGTCTTATGGGTCATGGTAGAGAGGTCTGACAGAACGTGGTCCACTGGAGAAGGGAATGGCAAGCCACTTCAGTATTCTTGCCTTGAGAAGCCCATGAACAGCATGAAAAGGCAAAATGATAGGATACCAAAAGAGGAACTCCCCAGGTCATTAGGTGCCTAGTATGCTACTGGAGATCAGTGGAGAAGTAACTCCAGAAAGAATGAAGGGATGGAGCCAAAACAAAAACAATACCCAGCTGTGCATGTGACTGGTGATAGAAGCAAGATCTGATGCTGTAAAGAGCAATATTGCATAGGAACCTGGAATGTCAGGTCCATGAATCAAGGCAAATTGGAAGTGATCAAACAAGAGATGGCAAGGGTGAACGTTGACATTCTAGGAATTAGCGAACTAAAATGGACTGGAATGGGTGAATTTAACTCAGATGACCATTATATCTACTACTGTGGGCAGGAATCTCTCAGAAGAAATGGAGTAGCCATCATGGTCAACAAAAGAGTCCAAAATGCAGTACTTGGATGCAATCTCCAAAATGACAGAATGATCTCTGTTTGTCTCCAAGGCAAATCATTCAATATCACAGTTATCCAAGTCTATGCCCCAAACAGTAATGCTGAAGAAGCTGAAGTTGAATGGTTTTATGAAGACCTACAAGACCTTTTAGAACTAACACCCAAAAAAGATGTCCTTTTCATTATAGGGGACTGGAATGCAAAAGTAGGAAGTCAAGAAACACCTGCAGTAACAGGCAAATTTGGCCTTGGAATGAGGAATGAAGGAGGGCAAAGACTAATAGAGTTTTGCCAAGAAAACGCACTGGTCATAGCAAACACCCTCTTCCAACAACACAAGAGAAGACTCTACACATGGACATCACCAGATGGTCAACACTGAAATCAGATTGATTTTATTCTTTGCAGCCAAAGATGGAGAAGCTCCACACAGTCAACAAAAACAAGACTAGGAGCTGACTGTGGCTCAGATCATGAACTCCTTATTACCAAATTCAGACTTAAATTGAAGAAAGTAGGGAAAACTGCTAGACCATTCAGGTATGACCTAAGTCAAATCCCCTGTGATTATACAGTGGAAGTGAGAAATAGATTTAAGGGCCTAGATCTGATAGATAGAGTGCCTGATGAACTATGGAATGAGGTTTGTGACATTGTACAGGAGACAGGGATCAAGACCATCCCCATGGAAAAGAAATGCAAAAAAGCAAACTGGCTGTCTGGGGAGGCCTTACAAATACCTGTGAAAAGGAGAGAGGCAAAAAGCAAAGGAGAAAAGGAAAGATACAGGCATCTGAATTCAGAGTTCCAAAGAATAGCAAGAAGAGATAAGAAAGCCTTCTTCAGGGATCAATGGAAAGAAATAGAGGAAAACAACAGAATGGGAAAGACTAGAGATCTCTTCAAGAAAGTCAGAGATACCAAGGGAACATTTCATGCAAAGATGGGCTTGATAAAGGACAGATATGGTATGGACCTAACAGAAGCAGAAGATATTAAGAAGAGGTGGCAAGAATACACGGAAGAACTGTACAAAAAAGATCTTCACAACCCAGATAATCATGATGATGTGATCACTAATCTAGAGCCAGACATCCTGGAATGTGAAGTCAAGATGAACAAAGCTAGTGGAGGTGATGGAATTCCAGTTGAGCTATTTCAAATCCTGAAAGATAATGCTGTGAAAGTGCTGCCCTCAATATGCCAACAAATTTGGAAAACTCAGCAGTGGCCACAGGACTGGAAAAGGTCAGTTTTCATTCCAATCCCAAAAAAAGGCAACGCCAAAGAATGCTCAAACTACCGAACAATTGCACTCATCTCACATGCTAGTAAAGTAATGCTCAAAATTCTCCAAGCCAGGCTTCAGCAATACATGAACCGTGAAATCCCTGATGTTCAAGATGGTTTTAGAAAAGGCAGAGGAACCAGAGATCAAATTGCCAACATCTGCTGGATCATGGAAAAAGCAAGAGAGTTCCAGAAAAAACATCTATTTCTGCTTTATTGACTATGCCAAAGCCTTTGACTGTGTGGATCACAATAAACTGTGGAAAATTCTGAAAGAGATGGGAATACCAGACCACCTGACCTGCCTCTTGAGAAATCTGTATGCAGGTCAGGAAGCAACAGTTAGAACTGGACATGGAACAACAGACTGATTCCAAATAGGAAAAGGAGTACGTCAAGGCTATATATTGTCACCCTGCTTATTTAACTTCTATGCAGAGTACATCATGAGAAACGCTGGACTGGAAGAAACACAAGCTGGAATCAAGATTGCCGGGAGAAATATCAAGAACCTCAGATATGCAGATGACACCACCCTTATGGCAGAAAGTGAAGAGAAGCTAAAAAGCCTCTTGATGAAAGTGAAAGAGGAGAGTGAAAAAGTTGGCTTAAAGCTCAACATTCAGAAAACAAACATCATGGCATCCGGTCCCATCACTTCATGGGAAATAGATGGGAAACAGTGGAAACAGTGTCAGACTTTATTTTGGGGGGTTCCAAAATCACTGTAGATGGTGACTGCAGCCATGAAATTAAAAGATGCTTACTCCTTGGAAGAAAAGTTATGACCAACCTAGATAGCATTTTCAAAAGCAGGGACATTACTTTGCTGAATAAGGTCCGTCTAGTCAAGGCTATGGTTTCTCCTGTGGTCATGTATGGATGTGAGAGTTGGACTGTGAAGAAGGCTGAGCGCCGAAGAATTGATGCTCTTGAACTGTGGTGTTGGAGAAGACTCTTGAGGGTCCCTTGGACTGCAAGGAGATCCAACCAGTCCATTCTGAAGGAGATCAACCCTGGGATTTCTTTGGAGAGAATGATGCTAAAGCTGAAACTCCAGTACTTTGGCCACCTCATGTGAAGAGTTGACTCACTGGAAAAGACTCTGATGCTGGGAGGGATTGGAGGCAGTAGAAGAAGGGGATGACCGAGGATGGGATGGCTGGATGGCATCACGGACTCAATGGACATGAGTCTGAGTGAACTCCGGGAGTTGGTGATGGACAGGGAGGCCCGGCGTGCTGTGATTCATGGGGTGGCAAAGAGTCGGACATGACTGAGCGACTGAACTGAACTGAACTGATACAAACATATGGCCTCTATTAAGTACCAGATGTCATTATATTCACATACTTCAGGCTTGGGTGCTCCTGGGTTATTGACCAAGGTGATCATATGATTAAGAACAATATTCATTGGCTACTTGCTAGATACCCAACACTGTTCTAAGCCCTTTGCATACGCTGTTTCATTGAATTCACTAAAAACTCCAAGATAAATATCATTAGGCTTAATTTATAGATGAAGAAAATAAGGCGGAGAGAGATGTTAAGTAATGTATGTGAAGTTGTACTCAATGCATAAAGGGACCTAGATCTGAATGCAGGCAGCTCGGCATCAAAACAAATGTAGGAAAATATTGTTTCTCAGTGTGTCCAAGAGACCACAGAGGAGGACTAGGCAGCAAAAAGCTGAGGGAGCATTGGGCACCAAAAAGATGCTTGTAAATGGAGAGAAGAACATGACTCTGCCCGCAACTGGTAGGGTGATCTTGGGAGAGAGGAGAGAATGATGGAGACCCTCTCAGTATGAGCTCCTAAACCAAGTGGAGAGTCAGAGAGAAGAAGCCAGCAGAGAGCAAAGCTATACTGGGATAGAATTGGGATAGAACTGGGATAGCCATCAATAAACATAGGGAACCAAGGATTTTGCTGGTGATCCAATGGCTAAGACCCTAAGCTCCCAATGCAGGGAGCCCAGGTTCAATACCTGGTCAGGGAGATAGATCTCACATACCCTGACTAAGAATCCACAGGCCACAACTTAAGATTCCTCAAAGCTGGAACTAAGACCCGACACCGCCGAATAAATAAATATTTAAAAATAAAAACAAAACCCAGTAACTATTATTTTTGTAAAAAATGGGAAATCAGATCAAAAAGTCCAGAGGACTAGCTCACGAGAGAAAAGGCAGTGACTCATGATATACCCAACATCTTAGCTCAGTGAGCAGGGAATTCATGGTGCTTAATGTCTGAGATGTTCAGGTTCAGTCTGAGTGAAATATCTCTTTCTAGCACTGGTGGTGTTTACAAACCTAATTCCCCTCAGTCTGAAATAGCAGGTAATTATTTCTTTGCTATAACCACAATCCTAATAATGTCACTTTCTTCCTTTAAATTGTATGCTTCCTAAACTGGGTATGTGCATGCTCAGTTGTTAAGTAGACTCTTTGCAACCCATGGATTGTCGGCCGCCAGACTCCCCTGTCCATGGGATTTCCCAGGCAAGAATACTGGAGTGAGGTGTTATTTTCTTCTCCAGGGGATTTTTCCCAGCCCAGGAATTGAACTTGCATCTCTTGTCTTGGTAGGCAGATTCTTTATCACCGAGCCACAGGGAAACCCAACCTAAACTGAACCTATCTTTAAAACAGCTCACCCTAGGTAGCCTGGATGGAAGGGGGGTTTGGAGGAGAATGGATACATGTATATGTTATAGCTGAGTCCCTTTCCTGTTCAGTTCAGTTCAGCCGCTCAATCATGTCCGACTCTTCGCGACCCCATGGACTACAGCACGCCAGGCCTCCCTGTCCATCACCAACTCCTGGAGCTTACTCAGACTCATGTCCATCGAGGGGGTGATGCCATCCAACCATCTCATGCTCTGTCATCCCCTTCTCCTCCTGCCTTCAATTTTGCCCAACATCAGGATCTTTTCCAATGAGTCAGTTCTTCACATCAGGGGGCCAAAGTACTGGAGTTTCAGCTTCAGCATCAGTCCTTCCAGTGAAAGTTCAAGACTGATTTCCTTCAGGATGGACTGGTTGGATCTCCTTGCAGTCCAAGGGACCCTCAAGAGTCTTTTCCAACACCACAGTTCAAAAGCATCAATTCTTCAGAGCTCAGTTTTCTTTGTAGTCCAACTCTCACATCCATACATGACTACTGGAAAAACCATAGCTTTGACTAGATGAACGTTTGTTGGCAAAGTAATGTCTCTGCTTTTTAATATTCTGTCTAGGTTGGTCATAGCTTTTCTTCCAAGGAGCAAACATATTTTAATTTCATGGCTATAGTCACCATCTGCAGTGATTTTGGAGCTCCAAAAACTAAGTCTCTCACTGTTTCCATTGTTTCTCCATCTATTTGCCATGAAGTGATGGGACCAGATCCAATGATGTTAGTTTTCTAAATGTTGAGTTTTAAGCCAACTTTTTCACTCTGCTCTTTCACTTTCATCAAGAGGCTCTTTAGTTCTTCACTTTCTGCCATAAGGGTGGTGTCATCTGCATATCTGAGGTTATTGATATTTCTCCCAGCAATTTTGATTTCATCTTGTGCTTCATTCAGCCTAGCATTTCTCATGATGTACTCTGCATACAAGTTAAATAAGCCAGGTTACAATATACAGCCTTGACGTACTCCTTTCTTGATTTGGAACCAGACTGTTGTTCCATGTCCAGTTCTAACTATTGCTTCTTGACCTGCATACAGATTTCTCAGGAGGCAGGTCAGGTGGTCTAGTATTCCCATCTCTTTCAGAATTTTCCAGTTTGTTGTGATCCACACAGTAAAAGTCTTTAGTATAATCAATAAAGCAAAAATAGATGTTTTTCTGAAACTCTCTTGCTTTTTCCATGATTCAGCAGATGTTGGCAATTTGATCTCTGGTTCCTCTGCCTTTTCTAAATCCAGCTTGAACATCTAGAAGTTCATGGTTCACGTACTGTTGAGGCCTCCCTTGGAGAATTTTGAGCCATGGACATCACCAGAAGGTCAATGCCCAAATCAGATTGATTATACTCTTTGTAGCCAAAGATGGAGAAGCTTTATACAGTCAACTTGATTTTCCATTCAAGGATGTCTAGCTCTAGGTGAGTGATCACAGCATTGTGGTTATCTGGGTCATGAAGATCTTTTTTGTATAGTTCTTCTTGTTATTCTTGCCACCTTTTCTTAATATCTTTTGCTTCTCCATCTTTGGCTGCGAAGAATATAATCAATCTGATTTTGGCATTGACCCTCTGGTGATGTCCATGGCTCCCCTGATAGCTCAGTTGGTAAAGAATCCACCTGCAATGAAGGAGACCACGGTTGATTACTGGGTTGGGAAGATCCACTGGAGAAGGGAAAAAGTTACCCACTCCAGTATTCTGGCCTGGAGAACTCCATGGACTGTATAGTCCATGGGATCGCAAAGAGTTGGACAGGATTGAGCGACTTTCAGTTTGCTGTTCACTTGACACTGTTACAACATTGTTCGTTGGCTCTACTTCAATATAAAGTGAAAGGTTGAAAAAAAAACTTTAAAAAATTGAAAAGAGCTCATACTAAGATCTAAAGTTTGTTGCATCCATGACTTCATTTTAAATGTGTCCTTGTGTATCTGCTAGATAAAGGAGACAGTAAGGATCCCAAAGAACAAAACTATAGCTAACAGAGTGTTCGATGCTATACAACATGTGTCATGTCCTTACAAACATCAAAGAGGGTCCTTTCCTCCTAAAAGCTGTCCTGTGTATAGAATTTAAAAATTCATCTCTTAAAAGAATAATATTTAGGGCACTTAAAATTGTATGCAACTTCAGCTCAGAAGGGAATTGTTCCTTAGTTGCTGGGATTATCAAAAACAATTTATGGGGAAAATCATGTATTTTAATCCTTTCCCTTGACATTTAATAATTGAGTTTGCACAGTTGAGCACACATGCACACACACACACACACAGCTCAATTTACAATGAACTATTTTGCAGTGTATAATAGGATAAAAGTCTTTATAAAACTTAGCTTACTTAGGAGGTATATTCATGAATTTCCAGAGAGCCATTGTAAGTAATATCATTAGTGTCATCAATATTATCTGAGATGCTGTAGAACATAACCCAAGGATACAAATTAACTTTGTATTAAGGTTTGAAGTGACACAACCACTGCCTGTGAATATCATCTCTGTAAATTACCAGACATAGTGATAATGTGGCCTGACTACAACTGTGTCTGCATGAAGTGCTTTTCCTTTGGGGCAATCAAGACCCTAAAAGTATGAGATTTTCTTTTATTCCTTTCGCTGAAAGTCATTTATTAATTTTCCCTGCAGTAAACGTAATTCCAGAGTTTCTTTTTTTTAAGGAGGAAGGAGTACGTTTTCCGGCCATTTCCTTCGTCATTCTAGGCAGCTAGCCAATGAAATATAGACTAAACAACACAGAGGATATTAATTCTACTTCACAATGCATGCACACAGCTAGTGATGCATAAAGCTTCATTCCAAAACTGACAATAAAAGGATTGTGCAACTGTCTAGAGTCCAACGTCATGAAGAGTTTTCTGAGGGATTTGGAAGGAGATAAGAGAACAGACCTTAGAGAATATGTTTAAAATCGCCAAGTAGTGATGGCAAAGCCAAATTCATACCTACATCAGTGGGGTGCAGAGGATCCATCCGAGAATCTTTAATGCTGAATTTTAGAAAAAAAAAGTCCAAAATGAACCTAAAAGCAAAAAAAAAAAAAAGACAACCATGTAGTTCCCAGATGTATTGGGTATTTTCTGGCAGTAGAAATATAACACACATACAGAACTTATAAAGCCTAAGTCTAGAGCTGGTTGATTGATATTGATTGATTGAATAAGGCTGGATGGCCTTTATTTTGTTTTGACTGCATTGTGCAGTAAGGTGGATCTTAGTTCCCCAACCAGGGATTGAACCCAGGGCCCCTGAAGTTGAAGCATGAAGTCCTAACCATTGGACCTCCAGAGAATTTCCTAAAGCAGGTTCAAATGTGCATACGTGTTAAGTTGCTCAGTCATATTCAACTCTTTGTGAACCCATGGACTGTCCCTACCTGATAGGCCTCTGTCCATGGGATTTTCCAGGCAAGAATACTAGAGTGGGTAGCCTTTCCTTCTCCAGGGAATCTTCCCAACCCAGGGACTGAACCTGGGTCTCTTTGATTTCCTGCATTGTCAGGCAGGTTCTTTACCACGAGCACCACCTGGGAAGACTGGTTTAAATCTGAACACACCATAATTATAATTCTTAGGTCAAGAAACAGAATGTCACTTACTTCCCAAAAGACATGCCTATACACCCATGTGGTCACTATCCTCCCACAGGTTAGTCTTATCTTGACGTCTACCATTAGATTAGAATCTTTCCTGAACATTACATAAATGGACAGTGTACAATCTTTTGTGATTGACTTTGTCTTCACTCAACATTTGATTTGTTATATAAGTGTTGTTGTATTAATAGCACATTTGTGCTCACAGCTGTATAGTATTTTCAATGTGTAAACATACCTCAACTTATCCACTCTCCTCTTGAAGACATATGGATAGAAAATATTATACATTTTTTTATATCACTGAGCTTGACTTAGTAATATTTTCTTTAGAACTTTCATATCAGTATTCATGAGAGAGTTTGGCCCATAAATTTTTGTTTCTTATGGTAGTCTTGTTATGTTTTGGTACAAAGATTATTCTGGCTTAATAAAAATTGCTTGGAAGTAATCTCTCTGTTTCCAATATCTGAAAGATTTTGTGTAATATTACTGTTCTTTCTTCAATTTTTGGAAGAATTAAGCAGCAAAGCCTGGATAATGTATTCCTTATTAATCATGAGAGCTACCAAGAATTCTTATTGTGTTTTAGAAGTGTTTGACGGAGACAGGTTCCGTGTTTCATGTCCTTTAGTTCTCCAATTTTGACATTTCTGTTATTTCAACTCCCCTAAGGTGTCCTGATTTCTCTGCCCCCTTGTAGGACCTTTCTCAGGCTTCCCAGGTGGCACTAGTGGTAAAGAACTCACCTGCCTATGCATGCAGATGTAGGAGACACAGGTTCAATCCCTGGGTTGGGAAGGTGCCCTGGAGAAGGTCATGGAAACCCATTCCAGTACTCTTGCCTGGAGAATCCCATGGACAGAAGAGCCTGGTGGGCTGCAGTCCATGGGATCATGAAGAGTTGGGCACGATTGGAGTGACTTAGCATGCACGCAGGAATTTTCTCAGGAAAAGCTCAGGTTTCTAGACTACAGTATGGTATTAGTCACTCAGTCATGTCCAACTCTTGTGGTCTGAAGAGGTCTGAAGCCTGCCAAACTCCTCTGTCCATGGAATTCTCCAGGCCAGAATACCGGGGTGGGTTGCCATTTCCTCCTCCAGGGCATCTTCCCAAGCCAGAGACTGAACCCAGGTCTCCTGCATTGCAGGCAAATTCTTTACCAACTGAGCCACCAGGAGAGCCCAAGCTGTAGTGTAAGGTCAGCAAATAAATACTCCAGGGAGAGCCAGATCAACAGCTCACCTCTGAAATATCTTTTTCTTCTGTGGATGTTTCTACAGATCTCTGATATTTTCAAATATATTCATTTATCTGGTGTTTTTGGAGTTATGTAATTGCTCCATCATCTTCAGAAGTTGAAACTGAAAGGAAACATTTTCTTTCCTTCTTGTTTGTGCTAACTGACTGACTATAGTAGTAAGTTCTGGCACCATTTAGGGTGCTTACAGTCTAATATGGACAATAGAGACTAAACAAACACACAACTAGAGAAGTTATAAGTACACATAGTGGTGTGTGATGAACTCAGTCAAGTTTTAAAATGATAACTGCACTTAAGCTTTTGCCAGGAACTTTCAAATGTTTCTTTACATTATTACTCTAAAAGACAAAGACAGTGATACTTAGAATAGTTACAATTTTTTTCGCTTTTTAACTTAAAATTAATTTTAAAAGATAATCTGAATTGTAAGTAGAAAGATAAACAAAATGAAAAATTAATAACTCTTCTTAGAAAAATGAGATCACAGGGCAAACTTGTGTCCCCCAACTAGGTACATCACTAGGCAAATAAAGAGACTTCAATAGGAATCTTTGCAGGAACCAGTGCCAAGGTAGAGCAACCTGAACTTTGACTGATGAGTTGCTAGAGACTCAGTGTAGACAAGTCTGAGACATAACCCCAGGGAGATTTCATCATCAGGAGAACCATACACTTTTGTGAGTCATACCTTCAAGGCTCTATCAGGCTCTCATAGAAAATATCAGAAAAATCCTCTTCTGCTCTGGCAGGAGGAGGGCAAAAAGAACCAGTTTGAAATCTCTCAGAACAATCTGTCTTTCTTAACATGGTCTGCCTTCAGTAGAAACTACTTGCTGCTGCTAATCTGCTAAGTCGCTTCAGTCGTGTCTGACTCTATGTGATCCCCTAGACAGCAGCCCACCAGGCTCCCTCATCCCTGGGATTCTCCAGGCAAGAACACTGGAGTGGGTTGCCATTTCCTTCTCCAATGCATGAAAGCGAAAAGTCAAAGTGAAGTCTCTCAGTCACGTCTGACTTAGCAACCCCATGGACTGTAGCCTACCAGGCTCCTCCGTCCGTGGGATTTTCCAGGCAAGAGCACTGGAGTGGGGCGCCATTAACCAGAGCCTAACCTGCTGGGATTTTATCAGAGCCCAGCTGAACTGGGGAAAGAAAATACCCGACCCCAGCCAACTTCAACGTTTCATGTGTGGGAAGGGAAATGCCAAACTCTGGCCCACTCTTGCCATCCTGTCCACCTGAGAAGGAGGGGAAAGTGAAAAGCAAGTGTCAAATTCACAGTCCAAGAGCACTGGCCCTCTAATGTATTGAGATCTGATCATTAGACTATAGAATGTGTCCACTCTCTCAATCTTACCAACCCTTTATAAAGGCTTATTTACAGCAATTTATTTTACCCAGTAAATCACATTCAGATAAAAAGGAGAAAAATGTAAGACATACTATGAGAAAATGCATGCTTTGAAGAGAAAGCACCCATCAGAACCAGATTCAGCTGTGCCAGAGATGTTGGAAATATCAAATTGGGAACTTAAAACCACTGTGATTAACAGGCTAAGGCCACTAATGGATAAAGTAAACAGCATGCAAAAACAAGTGTGTGATGCAGGCAGGGAGATGAGAATTCTGAGAACAGAAGAGAAATGTCAGAAATGAAAAGCACTGTAACAGAAATGAAGAACCTCTTTAATGGGTTTAGTAATGGAGTGGCTATGGCTGAGGAAAGAATCTATGTACTTCAGGATTTCTCAACAGAAACCTCCAAAACTGAAAAGCAAACGGAAATTTTAAAAAAGCCTCAAAAATAAGAATGGAAAATCAAAGAACTGTAGAACAGCTGCTAAATGTATAACATATATATAATGGGGATATCAGAAGGAAGAGAGAAAGAGAGAAAGAAACAGAAGAAATATTTGAAGTTATAATGACTGAGAATTTTCCCAATTAATGTCAGATACTTGTGAATACTGATATTACAAAGGAGTATTTTATGGCTGTGTGTGATACTCTCCCATTGATATCATAAGTAAGGCTGCTCTCCCCCAACAATCTTAAATAGCATGTTATATATAATTCAATGTGTTTCTCTGGTTGTATAAGTTTTTTTTAATGTGTATGTGGATTCTAGAGATTTAGCCATTCATTTAGCACTTAGTGATCCCTACGTCAGACACTATCGCAGTTGCTGGGTATTGAAAGATAAAACTTAAAATTTTGACAGCCTTACAAGAGTTCACATTTATTGGAGAGCACACTTAGTCACATAATTGTAGATTTTTAATAGTTTCTAAAAGAACAAATAATTGGCTGAATGGTAGAGGTAAGAACATGGTGCTATGAGATGTTTCAGAAAATCATCTAATCCAGACAAGGAGGGAGATCAGAAAAAGTCTTCAGAGTAAACTTGAGATGATACTTGAAGGATAATAAGCAATTGGCCAGATTAGGTGAAGACACAAGGTGGGTACCACGTCCAGGTAAGGGAACAGCACATGGCAACGCATATATGTGTGAAAGAATGCATTTGGGAAATGTAAGAGGTTGATTCAGAGTAAAGTGGTAGAAAGCCCAAATGCTCCTCTAAATTGTGACTTGGTTTTCAAGAGGCTACGGAACAACACAGCTTTTCTAAACAGAAAGTGACATCAAGTTGTATGTGTTCCAAAAAGCTCAGTCTCCCCTTGGTGTACAAATTAAATAGGGAAGGGGTCAGGGACAGAAAATGAGAAAGGCGAAAGCCTTAACTATGGTGGTCTCAGTAGGGTTTGAGAAGAAGACACACTGAAGACAATGAAATGTGACCTGGTATCACCATTGCCAATTGTAAACATGGATTCAGTGCCATCACCATCAAGCAAGATTTTATCTTTGTTGCTTTAACATCCCTCTAGAAATTCTGCAATGTGTCTGTGTGAATGAAAACAGAGCCTCCTTATTTTAATGTTAGAAACATATCTCTTTGGTAACATCATTTGTTTCTTACTTATTAGCTTAAAATCAAATGAAAGCAAACTTTGAGTCTTCTTCCAGAAGAGGTTTTCCGTCTAGAGTCTAGTCAACCTATAATGTAGCAGATGCACTGTGAGTGTGCCTAACAAAGTATTTTATTACCAGTTGAATTTTCACACCCTTTTACAATAAGCTGGTGGTTAATGTGTGACTTTACTTTTTTCCAAAACTGTATTAAATCTTAAGTGGGAATAGGGCACTTAGTAAGTCAGCTGTTCTAACTGGTGAACAGAGGGGTCTGGAGGAGCATTGGATGATATACCTTTGGGGACCATGTTGCTCACCAGATACACAAGAAATGCCAGATGAGACTACAAGCATACTGAACAGGGGTTGGTGTAAATTTTAAAAGAAAGAAGATAAATTTGATGTGAAAATATCTGTGTTAGTACTATTGTCCTAACTTGCCCTGTTTTTGTTCAAATTTGGCAAAAATTAAATAGAGAAGGTATATAAACTCTCTGTGCCTTAGCTTCCTCATTTGGGAAGATTTTTATGAGATTAAGTAAGTTTTCACCTGAGGGTGAAGCAATCAAGAGCACAGACCTCAGGGTTCACAGACAGAATGCCCAGCCAGCATTCCAACCTTGACCGCTGGTGTCCCTGTGACCTTGGGCAAGTTATTTGTCCTCTCTACACTCAGTGTCCTCATCTGTTAAATAGGGATAATAATAATACATATTTCATAGAGTTGTTGGGAGATTAAACAAGTTAGTATTTACAGAGTGCTCAGAATAGTGCCTGGTACATAGTAAGTACTATGTAAATGTTTACTAAATATATAAAATTAAAAATGGAGAAAAAGGAAATAAGTTGGTTTCAATAAAAGCTTGTTTCTTTCCCTTCCATTTCAAATGTTAAAAAAAAAAAAACTTCTTTGGATGAAATACAATATATGAATTAGGTCAGAGAATGGTTAGTGAAAAACAACTCTTCTTTACAAAATAATTTTCTTCACTTTTCCTTTAAAATCTCTTCCAAGTATACCAAATACCTATAAATGGTGATTTACATAGGAGTGTGAATCAGTGTGTACATCAATGTCTAATACATAAATAAATGTATTTTTATGTCAAATTGTATGTCCAAGGATTTCTGATGATATCCTTTGTTATTGTGTAATCCCTGTGATAATGACGTTAGTTTCTGAATACGCTGGTCAGTTAATACATTCTGGTCTGAGCCTGGGTTTCTTTCCTGTTCACAGAAAGGAGAGAACTGAGAGGAAAAGAAGCAATAGTGCTCTGCTCTATCTTGCTTTCCAAAAATGAGGAGTGTTTATGTTAGAGTTTTGGCAAACATGAAGTAAGGTTTTTTTTTTTTTTTTTTTAGACCTGTTTTTAAGGCCAAATTTGTTTGGGGTGGGGCCCTGCTCTTGGCTTAGAAGCCACATTCACCACCAGGCCCCTAAGCTGGGAAACACAAATGGCCAATTATGCTGTGACCCATCCCTGGACTGTTTACAGCCTGCAAAAAGAAAGGTCCTCGGCAAACAGCCTTTAAAATGCAGGAGAATCTAGGTGTCAAGGGATCTCCATCCCATTGAACCTTTTTATCACAATGCAAATCCTGCCTAACTTTTACATTTAGAGGCACCCTAGTGACTGCTTCATTTGACAATAACTGGGGAGACCCTGGGTAATGAGAAAGAAAGATCCTGGCAAGATAAAACAGTGTTATAGGCATTTTTATTGACTATTCAAGCACTCCAAGACTAGACTCTCCCCAAAGGCAATGTCTAGGCTTCTTTGAGTTCTCAGTTTCAATCTGAAAAGATTTAACCATTGATGGCAGATTTTTTATTTTGGTACTTTCCATGACAGCAGAAGGAGATTCCAGGAGGGCTGTGGGGGAGGGTCTGAAAGACAAGAGGGCAGGGAACTGAATTTCTATAATCTTAAGATACCAATTTATATTTAAGTGCGTGTCCCAAGGATGAAAGAACAAGGTGAACAAGGAGAGTCTTGAAACGCAGGAAAAGAAAAAACCAGGCCCTTGTCATTCTTCCCTCCCCCATGTTGTAACAATTTAAGAATTTTTAGGCCCTCCTGAGCACTATAACCTGTCTTCTTTCCTACTCCGTATAGGGAGAAGGCATTTGCCTTACTCTTACCCCGAACCAGTATTCAAATCTCATCCAATCAGCAAATGACCTACAAAGACCCCTATCCAGCTCCTTGCATCCTGACTATAAAAATGGACCAATGACCCATGTTCAATGTGGGCTCTCCCTATCAGGAAGCCAGCCTGATGTGCTAGCAGTGACTCTCCCCTCCCCCACTCTAATAAACTTTATTCTCCTTTCATTCTGCCTCCTGTCTAGAAATTCTTTTCCAGCTCGTCCATGGACCACAACAGTAAGCTCTGAAAGCAAGATGTGCAATATAAGCACCATTGCGTTAAATGGTGTGTGTGTGTGTGTGCTTTTCTTTCTTCCAATTTCCCTTCCCAGTCCTAGGTGGTCCCCCCACTAAATTGCCACCGGAAACTGTTTAGATCAATGGGGGAGGTGATTACAAATGATCACCCACCTGCGGAGTGTAAAGAGACTCTCAGCAGGTCTGAGTCTGCCCCCCTTGGCCATTCATTTTCTTTCTCTTTCCCTCAATACCTCCCTCTGTGGAAAGGGAGCTTTACATCCTTATCTCCTTCCTCCAGATCACACTGTGATAAAGACATAGTTCTACAGTTGTTCTGCGGTCTTCTCTTTTTCACTTCTCTTGGAAGAAGTGTTAAATACTCAAGATGTATCCAGTTGTGTCCTGGAGGGTCCATTTGCCAGGCTCAGTGAATCTTCTAAATTCTAGAGTTCTTCGTTTTTAATAAGCACTCATAATTTTTCACCACCCATATTGCATGTGGGCATGTTCAGTCACGTCAGTCATGTATGCCTCTTTGTAACTCTGCGACCTGTAGCCCACCAGCCTCCTCTGTCCATGGGTATTCTCCAAGCAAGAATACTGGGCTGGGTTGCCATGTCCTCTTCCAGGGGATCTTCCCCACCCAGGGATCAAACCCATGTCTCCTGCATCAGCAGACAGCTTCTTTACCACATCTGGGAAGCCTGTCTTAAGCAAGTAAAAACTGCAGAGGGACACCTAAAGCAATGGCTCTATTTATTCATTATTCTACCAGAACCTCTATTTATTCTTTATTGTACCAGAAGATAAATAAAATATTGTAACCAATATTATAATATGGAATAATATTCAATATTCTACCAGTATTAGCAAGCAACTATACTTGCTAAGAACACTACTGCTAAATTCTATGGTTAAGGTAAATCATTCCTGCATCTGGATATTTGCTCTCTTGGCAATTAATTACATTGCTCCTTTTATTTGTCTCTCTCTTGCAAGAATATTATGGATGTGGATGACCTTATTAGTCCTATATCTCTGTTCAGAGGCCCCTTACTTGTATATTCTTTTCATTTGAATTTTTAATAAAACTTATATGTATATGAGGCACACCATGGTGATTTGATATACAGAGTGAAATGATTAACACAGACCAGCTAATTACTGTTGAAAAAAGATGTACCACTTGAGAGTTGTGAATTTTGCCCCAAATAAAACAACTCACAACTCTCTAGTTGTACAGCTTTTTTTAGTCAACAGTTATGGCGACCAACAAAGGGACCCAGAGTGGACTTCCTTCCTTCGACTGGACTCCACAAGGAGCTTTGATACCAGCAGCAGCCCCTTGCACCCATTTGACTCCTTGGGGAGTACAGACAAATTTGGGTAAATCTCTCCTGGTTTTTGAATCTCCAATATTGGTTGAGATTCTGAGTTTTATTTGGCAGTGGAGCAGGTTACCTGCTCCCTCCTAGTAAGAAAGATACCGAGTGTGTGTGTGGGGGGTGGGGGTGGCAGGGTAGGGGGCGCAGCTGGGTGAACATCCCGGGCATACCCACTCATGGTCCAGGCACTGAATGGGGTTCAGTTGAAAGATACTGAGTAATTCCTACCCGGTCAAAAGATGCTGGCCGAAAGATGCCAGGAGAATTGCCCACCCAGTGGAAAGGTACTGGGTAGGGGGGCTCAATTGGGAAAAAGTCGAGGAATAATACCTGGGGCTCAGCTGAAAGATGCTGAGGTCACTCTGTTGTAGGGGACTCAAATGGTCTTGGCTGAGTGATTAAGTAAGAGGCTTATCTGACACTTCTCGGTTTGACTGCCATTATAGAGTTTGTCAGGATAAAAGTGAGGAAAATACAGGAGAGCTTTGCTCTGAAGAAAAGGGACAAGACTCCTCCTGACCGCTTTCGGTTTTCTCAGGGGACTGAGAAATTGATGGGAGTGGTGGAGGCCTAGTCCTCATACCGTGCAGTGGTCCCATAGGGAATCCCACTCATTAATTAAAATACTTGCTGGTCCAGGGGTTGCACATAAGGACTGGCCATTCACCTGAGCAGCCACGGTGGTCTTAGATTGCTGGAGGCAGAATCTGAGACACGTAAGATGAGCTGAAATGACTCTGGGGTGACTCCTGGAGGAGTTAAGCTCACAAGCAGCACGTGGGCCTACTACACAAGTTCACTAGTGATTTTTATCCCTGACAAATTCAGCTTAAAATGGAAAACAGAATCTCTCAAAAACAGAAACAAAGGGATATCAGAAAGCCACCCTCTGACTAACACTCTAGCCAGATTCATGTACAATACATATGGAGCTCATACTTGAAAGGACCTAGTTAGTTGGAGAAATTATACTAAAAGAGATCTCAGCCTAAAATGGCCAAGTTGGGGTTCTTTTGATATTCTAAAATTGATATTTTTGCATGCACAATTAGAAAAGGCTGCCCGTGCTTTGACTGGTATCTAGAAGCTTCTAAAACAGAAAATGATACAGTAACTTGTTTATAGAAAATCAACAAGAAATTGCTTGAAACTATCAGAACTAAAAAGGCTGCTACCACTGACTTTGCCAGGTCACAGGTCTAGTGGAACTGGGAAGTCACGTTTGGCATTTATGCCATTTGGGTTTTGCTTTTTGGAGCACTCTTGCCACTTGGCTTTTGATTTCTGGGCATCTCTTTGCTTTTTGTTTCATTTGGAGTGTGACTCCTGGCTGCTGAAGTTCTGGTTGAGTTTGGTTTGTTGGTTTGGTTTGAGTGCACAGACTTCTGGTACAAACTGTTTGAGCTAATATGTGAATTGCTCACTCTAAGTTTCCACACTCCACCTGGGAACCCCTTGGGAAAATTTTTTAAATTACTGGTCGGTCAATCTATAGCTATGATCCAATGACAAGAAAAATGGCCTAAAAAATATTAGATCTTTACTGACATAGGATAGGAAAACAGGCTGAAGTTCTCGTAAGTCCAGGACTTCCTCCTGTAATCAACAGCCAGAGGCTGATCAAACTAAGACCCTTACTTCTCCAGAGGGACAATCTCTGCTGGGGCCAATCTGCCCTTGTTATCAGGGCCAAGTTGAGCACTATCTGGTCTAAATTTCAGCTATAAAACTATGGTCACACAAAAAAATACAATTTTTGACAATGTGGTCACAATATTCTTTAGACTCCAGAGAAAGCTTGAAAAAAAAAAATTATCTCTTTAAGAATTCTTGCCCTGAGGAAATACTATTTTAGACACATATTCCTAAAGGGTGTAATTATCCTATACCTTTAGTCCAGAGCTCTCTGGATCACTTATCTAGACCATATCTAATTCCTGAAATCAAAAGGAACAAAAAGGGGAACAAAGCCTTTTAAAATCTTACTCCAACCATTTTTTAATTCATAACTAAGTTTAGAAAACTCTCTTCTGTCTATTTGTATGTATGTATGTCTCTGTGTGTCTTTGTTGTTGTTGTTGTTTTTTATAATATTGCTGACTGCTGAGATCAG